>NC_134486.1:277801044-277908544 GCF_040206685.1 Ascaphus truei | reverse complement strand
ATAGAGCCAATATGGTGAAGTACTTAAAGATAAGATTTATGAGCAAATGAAAAATGGCTACTTAAAATGTAGCAGATACAATGTGCATTGTGGGTATATGCCACCACACGGCCAATTGGAGGGGAATGTCAGCGTCGCCCTCTCCCCTCCAGTGGTCAAATCTCGCGATGATTGCTCCTATTCCCGTTCCAGTGACGTCAGAAGGTGGTGGGTAAATCCGTCAGCTATTAAAGCTACATCCGGTCCCACAGCTTTTATTCCTCCTCTAAAGTCCACAGTACTAGGGTAGGTATATTGGGATGATGCGCTACAGGTATTTACTCCATAAAAACCCTACGCGTTTCATTCCAACTGCGGGAACTTCTTCAAGGGTAATGATTACCTCATTATCTCAATACCCTTTAGGAAATAATGTCTGTATTTCTGTAAAATAAATTTTCCAGTCCATATCCATAGCCAATATTACTGTATATTGCAGCACTGTAATATTTACAAACCTTTCATGCTTGGAATTCCGAAGTTCATTATTTCAGTCATAATCCCGCCTATCTCTATGGAACATACAATTAAAAAATCCATGTTCTTCTGTTTTGCCAATGTTTGTAAATAGATCCCTCAGTTTGTACTAATTCTGCTGGTGAATCAGTTGAACAATAATCCAATTACTACAATCTACGGCTGTAAGAACTGTTTTAATTTAAAATATTGATGGCTTTGCAGATCTCGGGGTTGCAAGATAAAGCCACACTTGTAAGTTCACAATGTCTAAAAAAAATAAAATAAAAAATAACATTTAAAAAAAAAAAGGTTCAAGGCATAAAACAAAATCCAACTTCACTAGTTGCATACAGTACGTGTGTGCATAGTGGAAGTGGCCTGACATATAGTACAATGCATAAGATAGCATTATACTGCTGTTTATATCTTTTAGAAAATTCCAACACAAAATGCAGCCAGCTCATGTAGGCTACAAACCTATGGTGCCCAAAATCCAAAATGTCCCAGTTTCACTCCAGAATTGCACATGTGTAAAGTGTACATTTAATACTAGCAATATGGCTAATAATAGTAGGGTCTTTGAGTAGCTAATTAGCAAAGCATGTACATGTCCAAAGCACTTACAAATATTCTGTACAGTCTTGAAATGAGTGTATATTGATGAGAGAATCAGCTCAGAGTGCACATTGTCTTATTCTTCCCACCCTCAGTTTCCCATGTCATCTCAATGTTATGTTATGCCAGCATTATATATGGGCATGCATAATTTGTCTAACTAGGGGTAAAGTTGCTTGCGAGACGTGTTGATGCATTTATGTAGGCTTTTCTTTTCTGCTGAATACCACCCTACTACCAGCAACTTCAAGCCTTCATAATTGCCAGGGCTGGTTTTCCATTGTTTCAATCCCACTACCACACTTCTACTGCAAGTACATCAGTGAGGTCGGAGCATTGCTGGCTGTTCATGACATATACAAAATATTAAGAAAGAGAGAGCTTAAAAAGTAAGCAACTAATTACGTTTTGCTTAATTTAAATGTAGTGCATTTGTATTGGATTATACTGAAATGTAAACATTAAGTGGCAGATGGAAGTATAATTTTTACAATATGTTCACATTTGTGCATAGAGACTTATACGGTTGTAGTACTTAAGTCGATCGAAATCAATTGACAAATGGCATTGCATTTACTTCTTGTCTGAAAAGCATTGAACAATTTTCCTGACTGGTATGGTAGTAAAACGGTGGCTGCAATGCTTACAGTTTGTATATCATTATTTACAGACATATTTGAATTGGCTTCCAGTAAGAGAGAACTTTTTAGTAAGGTGCATGACCATTTCAGACGTTTCTTATATCACATGAAAAGTAATAAATGTGTGAAATCGCCAGGGGCTATTGTTACAATCTCCTCAACAGCCAGAGTCATTTGTCAGTTATAACAATGTCTTTATTATGGCCTCCATCATGGGAAATTCTGCATTCAGCATATTTTTCTCCATGTTTTTCTTTACCCAAACTGAAGGAGTGTGTAAAGATACCGACACTGACTCTGATAACGACACTGAGTTTGAAGCAGGAGGAGCCTTGTTCAAACCCCAGTGTCTGCTCCTTGTGACCTTGACAAGTCCATTTCTCTCCCTGTGCCTCAGGCACCAAAAACATAGATTGTAAGCTCTACGGGGCAGGGACTGTGTCTGTAATAATCCTGTGCGCTGCGTACCGCGCGCTAGACTGTAATTGTGAAGCGCTTTGAGTCCCATTGGGAAAAAAGCCCTATATGAAATAAGATTATTTTATTATAAAGAACACACACGTGCTAATGAGAACTGGGTTTTTTTGGGTGGGGGGGAGGCGGGACGGGTTCAATAATTTCACCCCATTGTATTCTCCTCAGTGTAAAATTGTCTCAGTATATTTGTCTCAATTTTGAAGACATGCAATGTTTTAATGAAGACCTTCTTTAAAAGTCAGCTTCACACTTGACAAGTGGTTTGCCATCCTCATCACGAAGACTGGAGACTTTGGGTGACATCTCATTACTACCTTGGTGGGTAGTTTTGATTATTCACAAACATCTGCTATTTACATGTAAATGCACAGTTTTAGAGATAAGTATTCCATCTATTGATTCCTCTCTTCTTGCGTTTAAACCAGCTGATAAGATGCCTCTAGAATGGAAAATTGTCTAGTACAAAGATTCCAACAGTATAGTTGCAAATGAAAACACACACCAAGAAATATAAATATCTTTATTGGGTTTGTTGACATAAAATAGTACAATTCATGCAACCGAGGAGAAAAAAGAATTAAGCAGCAACAAAGAGAAGAGGTAAAAAGTGGCATATGGTACATAGAGATGTTGTCTGTCCATAGAGGGGAGATAATAAAGGGACGATAGCATTGAAAATGATTTGCAGTTGTATTTCAGCCTCCCTTTTCCCCATCTGAGAACTACTTATCTTTGCAATGTTTTGTAGTCACTAAAGAGGCAATGTTGATGTTTGACTTACTGATACCTATCAAGGACTTGTGAGACAATAGAAAATTGAAATAAATACTAGCAAACACATTGGTCTATACTATTATACTGTTTTGCTGCCTTTTTGATCGTACACATTTTTTGGCTTCGTTGATTTAGTAATATTACTACATTATTTTATGTATTAATATTGCCAACATTTTAGAAATGGGTCAACAAAATATGTTAACACGGAGGGCCACATTCACAAAAGAGCACGAAAGGGCATTGCAAAGTAGTGAAATTAAAATGCCTGCAGTTTTATACGAATTTTTAGTCATTCCATTTTAAGTAGCTTTTCATGGATACATGAGCTGTACGAATCTGACTGTATTTCCTGTCATTGGTTTTGCATGCATTCCCCCCCCCCCACCCGTTCTTTTGTTGATATACAAAGCCAAAAGCATTGTCACCACCTTCTATGCTACTGTTTTATTACTGTTGGAGAAATGTAGCAAAGTATGGTCACTGTTATTTAAGGAATACTAAAATCCAGCTGTTCACCATGTGGTCTGTTCATGTGTGTGGGTGAAATCTTTCCCATTGCTCTTATTTGTTTTCCCCACATAAATCTGAGCTTGCGTAAACTCTGCGCACATGCCAGGAGCCATCTGTGAAAGTGTTGGCTTTCTTTTGATTTGAATTAAAGTTGAAATCTAAGCTGAGTGTATTCTAGTTGAGATTTTTCAAACTAGTCTAGCAATGGGCGTTTCCTGTGCCAATAATCGGCGTTTCCTGTACACTATGTTATACAGAAAGATTGACCAGCGTGTGAAAGCCATGTGTTAATGAGCGATCATTTGAACATACATACCAATGAACACTTTAGCTTCCTCACTCACCTCTTAACTGGGATTGCCCAGACTTTAACTTGTTTTATTCCCCGACTTTAACTTGTTTTATTCAGATGTAGCTCTTGTAGTAGTGCAATATATCTTACTGGGGCATTAAAGTTGCAGACAAGTAATATCCTACATGTGTTTTATATATATACTAGCTGAGAGACCCGGCGTTGCCCGGGATGTAAATGCGTAATAGGTAGTATTATTTATAAATCGTGGAACAATAGGTGACTGTTTGTTGTAAAGGTTGGATAATAATATTGAAAAGAAAGATGGAAGAAAATGTAATACGATGTTGTATAAAAATGGTTTATTGTAACCACACCACAGTACAATGTATATTTTGGTGCCATAAGTGATGTAAAAATCTGAGTCGTGTGTCCTGCTAGGGTGTGAGGCGGCGGGTGGCGCGTGGGTTGTGAGTGCTGTCTGTGAGTGGGGGTCCTGCTAGGGTGTGAGGCGGCGGGTGGCGCGTGGGTTGTGAGTGCTGTCTGTGAGTGGGGGTCCTGCAAGGGTGTGAGGCGGCGGGTGGCGCGTGGGTTGTGAGTGCTGTCTGTGAGTGGGGGTCCTGCTAGGGTGTGAGGCGGCGGCTGGCGCGTGGGTTGTGAGTGCTGTCTGTGAGTGGGGGTCCTGCTAGGGTGTGAGACGGTGGGTCAGTGATGTCGGGGGGTAGGGGCGGGAGGCAGCAGGTGTGTGTGGCGGCAGGTATGTGTCGAGTGTGGCGGGTGTCTGTTGAGTGCGTGCAGCGGCTGTGAGGCGGTGGGTGAAAGGCAGAGGCGGCCGGAGTAAGGGCGGGTGAAAGGCAGAGGCGGGGGTGGGGAGGCGGTAAGGCGGGCATGAAGGCGAAGGGCGGCGGGAAGGGGAGGAGGGGGTGGAGGAGGGGGGAAGGGTTAGAGGAGGGGGGGGGAAGGGTTAGAGGAGGGGGGGGAAGGGTTTGAGGAGGGGGTTGAAGTGTGGGAGGGGGTGGGAGGGGAAAGGGTAAAAAGAGGTGGAGGGGGGGGTGGAAAGGGGAGCGGAGGGGGGGTGAAGGGGAGCGGGGGGGGAAGGGGAGCGGGGGGGGGGAAGGGGAGCGGGGGGGGGAAGGGGAGCGGGGGGGGAGGGGAGAAGTGGTGGGAAGGGGGAGGAGGGGGGAGGTGGTGGAAAGGGGGAGAAGGGGGGAGGTGGTGGGAAGGGGGAGAAGGGGGGAGGTGGTGGGAAGGGGGGAGGTGGTGGGAAGGGGGGAGGTGGTGGGAAGGAGGAGGAGGGGGAAGGTGGTGGAAAGGGAGAGAAGGGGGGATGTGGTGGGAAGGGGGAGGAGGGGGAAGGTGGGGAGGAGGGGGAAGGTGGTGGGAAGGGGGAGGAGGGGGGAGGTGGTGGGAAGGGGGGGAAGGTGGTGGGAAGGGGGAGGTGGTGGGAAGGGGGGGGAGGTGGTGGGAAGGGGGGGAGGTGGTGGGAAGGGGGGGAGGTGGTGGAAAGGGGGGGGGAGGGGTGAGGTGGTGGGAAGGGGGAGGAGGTGGGAAGGGGGAGGCGGTGGGAAGGCGGGGGGTGGGAGGCGGTGGGAAGGGGGGTGGGAAGGGGGGTGGGAGGCGGTGGGAAGGGGGGGGGAGGCGGTGGGAAGGGGGGGAGGGAGGCGGTGGAAAGGGGGGGAGGCGGTGGGAAGGGGGGGTGGGAGGCGGTGGGAAAGGGGGGTGGGAGGCGGTGGGAAGGGGGGGTGGGAGGCGGTGGGAAGGGGGGGTGGGAGGCGGTGTGAAGGGGGGTGGGAAGGGGGGGAGGGAGGCGGTGGGAAGGGGGGGGAGGCGGTGGGAAGGGGGGGTGGGAGGCGGGGGGGAGGCGGTGGGAAGGGGGGGTGGGAGGCGGGGGGGAGGCGGTGGGAAGGGGGGGTGGGAGGCGGTGGGAAGGGGGGGTGGGAGGCGGTGGGAAGGGGGGGTGAGAGGCGGTGTGAAGGGGGGGTGGGAGGCGGTGTGAAGGGGGGGAGGCGGTGGGAAGGGGGGGAGGCGGTGGGGAAGGGGGGAGGCGGTGGGGAAGGGGGGAGGCGGTGGGGAAGGGGGGGGCGTGGGAAGGGGGGGGGGGGGGCGGTGGGAAGGGGGGGGAGGCGGTGGGAAGGGGGGGGGGAGGCGGTGGGAAGGGGGGGGAGGCGGTGGGAAGGGGGGGGCGGTGGGAAGGGGGGGTGGAGGGGAGGTGAAGGGGTGAAGGGGGGGGGTGGAGGGGAGGTGGAGGGGGGGTGGAGGGGAGGTGAAGGGGGGGGAGTGGAAGGGAGGGGGGTGGAAGGGAGGTGATGGGGGGGTGGAGGGGGGGGTGGAGGGGAGGTGAAGGGGGGGGAGGTAAATGGGGAGGTGAGGGGGGAGGTAAATGGGGAGGTGAAGGGGGATGGAAGGGAGAAGTGGAGTGAGGGGAGGTGAAAGGGGGTGAGGGGAGGTGATGGGGGGTGAGGGGAGGTGATGGGGGGTGAGGGGTGGTGAAGGCCGCTCACTCACCCGTCCGGCAGGTCCCACGTGGATCTGAGGCGGGAGGCAGCGTGTTGTGGCCGCTCTCCCGCTGTGTCCCGGGCGCTCGCTCGCTCCCCCGCTGACTGTAGCGGCGCCGGGGGGGGGGGGGGTATCGGGGAGACACTGACACTGGAGGGGAGGGGGGGGGGGTGGAGGGGAGGTTAAGGGGGGGTGGAGGGGAGGTGAAGGCCGCTCACTCACCCATCCGGCAGGTCCCACGTGGATCTGAGGCGGGAGGCAGCTTGTTGTGGCCGCTCCCCCGCTGTGTCCCGGGCGCCGCCATCTTGGGCACTCGGCGCCGCGAGGCAGCCTGCCTGGCCACTGGCTGTTCCCCCGCCGGGGAGGGGGTGAGTTGTAGCGCCGGTGAGGGGGGGGCATGTATATGTGTGGGGGGGGAGAGGTGGGAGATATAGAGGGGGGGTCTCGCACGGCCGCTGACACTGGGTGGGGGGGGGGGGGCGCTGAAGGGGTAATAATAGTGTGTGTGTCCCGCTGACTGTAGCAGCGCCGGGGGAGGGGGGGTCGGGGTGAAAGCGCGGGAGACACGGGGAGAGGAGGAGGTGCGCGCGGGTGCTGCTAACTGTGAGCCCCGCTAATGTAGGTAACAGTGTGTGTGTGTGTGTGTGTCACTGTGTGTGTGTCTGTCATTGTGTGTGTGTGTGTGTCCCTGTGTGTGTGTGTCCCTGTGTGTGTGTGTCCCTGTGTGTGTGTGTCCCTGTGTGTGTGTGTCCCTGTGTGTGTGTGTCCCTGTGTGTCCTTTGGCCCGTCACTCCGCCTCAGGCCAATGAGAGGTGTGCGGGGGCGGGCCAAGGGACCAATCAGATTTCCCCTAGGGACACCGGACATCCAGCAGGCATGCATGCATGCAGGCAGGCAAACATACAGTGCTTTCACTAATATAGTATAAGATAAAAATTTAATTTAGAGTTGTTTAGAAGAAAAGGCTACAAGTATTTTCTCATAATACAGAACTGATATATATATATATATATATATATATACAGTGTTCGACAAATCACCCAAAAATCTACTCGCCCAACCAAAAAATCTACTCGCCCAACCAAAAAATCTACTCGCCCCTAGTCCCGCCCCCAACCCCGCTTTAAAATAAAATATATAAATAAAATACATTTAATAAATTCCTAGTCAGAACAACATTTGTTTTTGTCATAAATGTATTTATTGTATTACATTATACTACAATTAGTCCTTGGTGTGTGTGTGTGTGTGTGTGTGTGTGTGTGTGTGTGTGTGTGTGTGTGTGTGTGTGTGTGTGTGTGTGTGTGTGTGTGTGTGTGTGTGTGTGTGTGTTTTTGTGTGTGTGTAAATGTCGGATATAGAAATAAAAGCCAGGTGTGAATGACTAGTTTCCTGAACCCCATAACCAGTGTCTGGACATCCCCGCTTCACAATATCTAAAGCAGCAATCCCGCCTGGGATCTTACCTGATCCGCAGTCCCTCAATGTCCAGGTACCCTCATTCCCGCAATGTTATACATTGGAGGGGATGTGTTCCCTACCTGTCTTCTGGGTTAGGGGGGGTTCCGATGTCTTCCGTGTGAAGCTTGAGTCAGATCTGGAAGAAAGCAGTATAGGTTATTTCGGTGTAGTATAGGGCAGTTAAGATATATAGGGTAAATAAGATATCCAGATCCAGAGTGTGGGTGTCAGAGAGAGTGTGGGGAAGAGTGGGAGAGAGAGAGAGTGTGGGAGAGAGAGAGAGAGAGAGAGAGTGTGGGAGAGAGAGAGAGAGTGTGGGAGAGAGAGAGAGTGTGGGAGAGAGAGAGAGAGTGTGGGAGAGAGAGAGAGAGTGTGGGAGAGAGAGAGAGAGTGTGGGAGAGAGAGAGAGTGTGAGAGAGAGAGAGTGGGAGAGAGAGAGAGAGTGTGGGAGAGAGAGAGTGTGGGAGAGAGAGAGTGTGGGAGAGAGAGAGAGTGTGGGAGAGAGAGAGAGTGTGGGAGAGAGAGAGAGTGTGGGAGAGAGAGAGAGTGTGGGAGAGAGAGAGAGTGTGGGAGAGAGAGAGAGTGTGGGAGAGAGAGAGAGTGTGGGAGAGAGAGAGAGTGTGGGAGAGAGAGAGAGTGTGGGAGAGAGAGAGAGTGTGGGGGAGAGAGAGAGAGTGTGGGGGAGAGAGAGAGAGTGTGGGGGAGAGAGAGAGAGTGTGGGGGAGAGAGAGAGAGTGTGGGGGAGAGAGAGAGAGTGTGGGGGAGAGAGAGAGAGTGTGGGGGAGAGAGAGAGAGTGTGGGGGAGAGAGAGAGAGTGTGGGGGAGAGAGAGAGAGTGTGGGGGAGAGAGAGAGAGTGGGGGAGAGAGAGAGAGTGTGGGGGAGAGAGAGAGAGTGTGGGGGAGAGAGAGAGAGTGTGGGGGAGAGAGAGAGAGTGTGGGGGAGAGAGAGAGAGAGAGTGGGGGAGAGAGGGAGACTGACTGACTGGGTAGGTGACTGACTGGGTAGGTGACTGAGTGACTGACTGGGTGGGTAGGTGACTGACTGGGTAGGTGACTGACTGACTAGGTGGGTGGGTAGGTGACTGACTGGGTGGGTAGGTAACTGACTGGGTGGGTAGGTGACTGACTGGGTGGGTGGGTGGGTAGGTGACTGACTGGGTGGGTGGGTGGGTGGGTGAGTGGGTAGGTGACTGACTGACTGGGTGGGTGGGTGGGTAGGTGACTGACTGACTGGGTAGCTGACTGACTGGGTGGGTAGGTGACTGGGTGGGTAGGTGACTGACTGACTGAGTGGATAGGTGACTGACTGACTGGGTGGGTAGGTGACTGACTACTTGTGATTTCTCTCTCTCCCCCCCCTACAAACACACACACACACTCTCTCCCCCCTACACACACACACATACTCTCTCCTCACCCCCCTACACACCGTGGCATCGCTCTGGTCTCCGGTCTCTGTGACAGCCGATGAAGCGGCAGGCCGGGTGTCGCCCTCGGTCTCGGCGGCTGTTGCTGCTGTCAGTGAGGGGGTCAAACACGCCGGGACATGGGTGCAGCGGCAGCCTCAGCTCAGTGGCTGTCGGTGAAGGAGGAGACCATCTTCTCACGACGGGCTGATCCGGGTCACCGACCTGGCGGAGCTGCCACGCGGGGTCACGGAGGCCGGGGACACGGAGTTGGAGTTGAGATCGGGAGTGAGTGGGGAGATTTGGGGTGTCGGGGAGGGGGGAAGATTGGGGTGAGGGGGGGTCACGGAGGCCGTGAGAGATTGGGGTGAGGGGGGGGGTCACGGAGGCCGGGAGAGATTGGGGTGAGGGGGGGTCACGGAGGCCGGGAGAGATTGGGTGGGGGGGGGGGGTGGCGGATGGCCCGATGGGAGGCGACAGATGGCCCTGCAGGGGCCTGTGGCAGACAGAGGTGCAGAAGGGGCTGGCTGCCGGAAGGGGGAGGAGTGAAAGCGCTGAGGAGGGAAAGTATTGCTGAGAGGCGGGGGAGGAGCGAAGACACTGCTCAGAGAACCGGAGGCGGGTTAATCTCCCCCAACAACATGAATCCGCCTCCGGCTTTTTTTTTTTCTCCATCGCGAGCGGGGGAAAAACAGCAGCGCGAACGGGGGAAATTAAAAATACAAATCCGTGTGCTGCTTGGGCCAATATTTACTCGCCCGGAGGTTAAATCCACTCGCCCCGGGCGTGTAAATATATATGATTGTCGAACACTGTGTATATATATATATATATATCAATCAGTTCTGTATTATGAGAAAATACTTGTAGCGTTTTCTTCTAAACAACTCTAAATGAAATTTTGAATGTATTATAATGTAATAAGCATTTTTTGTTTCTATAGAAACCATTTACAAAGTCACATCCCCTTCCTCTTCTGAAACAGGCTTGTTTTTTTTTTTAGCCCTACCCTCTCTCTAGCAGTGCACCAATTGTATTTTGTGACTGCCTGGTCACATGATCTTTCCCACAGAACTTTGCATCTTTGGTCTTCTGCTGCACTGACAGCCATTTAGTGAACCCCCAAGCTGAATCTTCACCGATCGATGACAGGAGAACAAATCGATCGGCAACTTAGCTAATTACTTACCATTGTGTGGATTGTATTGATGCACATATTAAAGGGGAAAAAACAAAGAAACATTTTTATTTTATTTTTATTTATTTTTTAACACGGCAGCTTGGACTGCTGCTTTAAATGGACTGAGAATGTTAATCATTTCTTTGTAATACATATAAAATGATCTAAAAAAAATATTAAAATGTGTGTATTTTATTACAAAGTCCTGTCAGAAGATATTTTTTCCCCCCACAGCTCTTAAGACTGGAAAATTGTTAATGGGTATACTATATATAAAGGTGTGTGTGATTTTTTATATATATATATATATATATATATATATATATTGCTATAACGGGGTTGAGCTGTGGGTGTATATGTGGGTGTGTATGTATATATATATATATATATATATATATATACACACACACACAACTCAACACCGTTATAGCGCAATCCGCTACAATGCAGATCCGATTATAACGCGGTATGAGCGTGGCTCCCGATTTAAAAACATCTCCTTTTTATATATGTAACCATGCTGTAAAATGGCTGCAGTCATCTCTCCTGCTGACAGTAAGGCCTGGTAAGTTAGGGGCATGCCAGCAGTAATTATGGAGGTTTGCTCTCACACCCTGGTGAGGTGCCCTATGTATGGATGGGAGTGGTCACATGCTCTGAATCCATGATTAGTGATGTCAGAGTTGTGTCAGCCCCCAGAGGATACATAAGGCACAGCACTGTTCAAAAGTTAGTTGTTAGAGGACAGAGAAAAGCTGTTGGAGTGTTATGTAAGAGACTATGAGACAAGGAGCAAGTCTGAGTGCAGGCTTGGGAGGAGACAGCTTATAAGACTGTGACCAGGGACCTGGCACAGGGACTATCTCCCTAAAGGGGAGATAGGGAACCCACCAATTAAGGGAAGTGATACCTTTCAAAGGGAAGTGCGGTGAACATGGGAGGCTGAATACACCCCATTGTGGAGGGCAGCTGGCCCACCGTACTAATAGAGATGTTCCTGATTAACAACACTCTCGTGTGCAAGTGTGGAGTTATTGCACAGAGAGAAGCACTACAGAGGAGTTCCTCATCAGACTCATCCCCAAGCGGACGCCGGGATCCTGATGAGGTGGAGGCGCTGCACTGGATATAGGTAGGACTCAGCACACTACCTCAGCTGCCTGTCTGGGTTGGCAAATCCCCACACAACATCATGCGGGAGACTCAGGAGTCCTGTTGCCAACAGGTGCACCACCAGACATCACACTGTAATGGGGACTGGTTAGACCACAGGGGCCAATATGAGATTGGGTGGGTCAGGCCAGTCCAGAAAATCCGTTACATTTGGAGGCGAGCTGCTGAGATATACCTGTCAACAGGACAGGCTTTTGCTAGGTCACTTGGAAACAGGGAGAATGTCTGCTGCCACTTTGTGCTGCGTTGGGATGGACCTAGGGGTAGTCAGGGGGGCTGATGGAGTTTGTCAGTTAGCAGGGACGACCTAGGGGCCCGAAAGGAGTTGGGGGTTTGGAGCCGGGCTATAGCTGTCCTAGTCACCTTGAGGCAGTGCTAGTTGGTAGGATGCCTAAAGGGATAGCCTGTTAACGTGGTCAGGAATCCTGGAGAGGGTCTGCGCTAGGCTGACCAAGAGAGGTAGACGCCCAAGTACTGCATGGAAGCCCCAGAGTACTCTAGCCCATTCCAGACCACTTACCGAAGGGAGCACAGACTGGGAGGAAGGAGATACAGCAGACACTGAGAGTGTGAGCCTAGCCTGAGGTTGTACAACACGAGTCCAGCCTACATTAGGTACACAAGGTGGTGCATCAGGGCAATCTTTATTGTACCGGAGTGGAGGCTGCCCCGCAGAGAGGAGCCCCATGTATAATAATCCTAACTACTGCGAGAGAATGGCGACCGCAAGAATGGAGGATCCGCGCGGTGCGGATAGTCCAAAATGGCGACCGGAGGCTGATGGGGAGAGCACACGTGGCGTGCGCCCCACTAAAGAGCAAGCTGCTGCTGACATGTCTTTTACAAGCCTGCTGTGGAGTGGAGCGAAAGCTGTGGCCGCGCCGTTTTGGTCCTGCCTAGGACCGCAGGGTACTACCCTGGAGGACAGTGTTGAAGACATTGTTGTAATGTGTGGTGAAAATGAACTACAAAATGGCGGCTCCCGCTTCCCTGGGAGACCGTGTGGGCCGAGTGCAGAGAATTCTGCAAATGCAAAATTTGCAGGGAGTTGGCCAGGAGTGGCGCCAACAGGAAAACCCCGCCCTGATGGGGGGTATGGCGCGAAAGCTGCGGCCGCGCCTTCATGGACAGTGACTAATTCAGCCCCAGTGCTGGGTCACCCGATAAATCTATGGGACCTCCCCCTAATCTCAACCAGGGGGAGTGGTTTCCAATTATGCCCCGTGGGCATGAATCCAGCGGAGCAAGGAGCTGGTGAGCCGGCGGTACTGTTACCAAAAGTAGTTCCTGCCGCTGATACTGCATGCAAGAAGGAAGGGTATTTTGCACGCAAGGCAGCTGAAAGAAAACGGCTGGAATTGGCGGCAAAAGAAGGACCCCACCCTGTTGGGGATAAGGGCGCGAAAGCTGAGGCCGCGCCCTCTAGGACTGAAAGAGGTGCGGCCTCAATTAAAGGACATCCTATCCCATTGTGGGACCCTCCCCAAATATTCACCAGGGGGAGGGGTCTCTATCTCTGCCAGGCAAGACCCGAGTTGTCTGAGGGAGGAGCTGGGTGTGAGCTTTTTGGCCCACAGTTGCGAGCTGGTGAACAGGAGAGACCATTGTGCAAAGTGTCTCCCGTAACCAGCACAACAAAGAGCGAGATGGACATTGGGGTATATCCCTATTTGTTGCCAGGAGGCTCCCTGGTAGTCAAGGCGGGAGCGGACACAGCCATGCAAGTGTGGAGTTATTGCACAGAGAGAAGCACTACAGAGGAGTTCCTCATCAGACTCATGCCCAAGCGGACGCCGGGATCCTGATGAGGTGGAGGCGCTGCACTGGATATAGGTAGGACTCAGCACACTACCTCAGCTGCCTGTCTGGATTGGCAAATCCCCACACAACATCATGCGGGAGACTCAGGAGTCCTGTTGCCAACAGGTGCACCACCAGACATCACACTGTAATGGGGACTGGTTAGACCACAGGGGCCAATATGAGATTGGGTGGGTCAGGCCAGTCCAGAAAATCCGTTACATATATATATATATATATATATATATATATATATATATATATATATATAAATAAACAATATGGTGTAGGGGTGTGTGTGTGTGTGTGTACATTAGCAATAAAGCATTGAATGTTTAAACAATAATAATTCCCACATGGTGTACGGGGTGTGTGTGTGTCATGTGACTCTCCTCTGCACTCGAAAGTCTATGTAAGTGCCGCGCACGTGGACGCAGCCTGATGAAGCAGGGAGAGCTGTAGAGCGGAGAGAGCTGCAGATGCCAGTAAGTCCTTGCGCAGCGAAATGTAATAATGCGATCTCGGTTATAACGTATTTCAGCTGTATAGTGTGTTTGTGTGTGTGTGTCAATGTAAGGGATTGGGGCACACACTTAATGCCAGAAGAATGGATCATAAGTCCCAATCTTTCGGCATTAATAAAACCAACATATAAATAGGGATTAGTGGAAAAAAGAAATTAAAGAAAAACAGATTGTCAAAGATGTAAGGGCGCTGTATCATTATCATGTGTCTATTCGGCCACAAAAAAACACCTTTACACCATATCCTATTTATTTATCATTTATATCATTTACAGAGAAAGGCGTATATGGTTAAAGGTAAACTTTCAATTATAGCACCGTGGAAACCGATCACTTGCAAGGAAGATACAGTAGTAACTGTGCAATACAGTGTAAGGAGTTGGTGTTGACTAATTCTGGCTGTATTTGTGTAAGCATTCCAATAAAAGATTTTCAGCTGACAATCTGGTTTAATACACTAACAACGTTCACACAGTTTGTTAAAGCAGCAATCTGAGTTGCTTGCATTTTTGAATGATGTGCAGTGTTCTTATTTTGTTGGATAACAGGAAATAATTGTATCGGTAATTTTTTGGGGCAGCTGTAGTTGCTTTGAGCAATTGAGGGAGAAGAAGTGGCTCAATGAGTAAAAGACACTGAGTTTGAATCAGGAGAGCCGGGTACAATTCCCAGTGACCAATAGTTCTGCGTGCTCCAAAATTCTCTTGCTTTTTATACCTTTGGTTATATCAGTTGTCTTTCAGGAAATTAAGAGATTACACTTTACATAGGTATACACTGTTTTAATTGTTCAGAAAATACCACTTGAAATGATGAGCACGTTTGTAAATATATGCAAGCGAACATAATTTCAATGTTGATGAAAAATTTGCCTGACGTACTGTATGTGTGCTAGGACGTAACCATCATATATATCATGGAAAGCTATGTGCATGTTTAAATATTTAGATGGGCCAGGTTGGACTTTGAATTGCGTGCATCAACATGAAGAAATGTAACACCTTATGGTGTATAATGCTGGTTGTACACCATATGACACATGCTTACTGAAAACATTTTTCTTCGTGTTGCTTGCATTGTGTTTGTTATCAAGATGCTAAGAGACACACAAACATGAGTGATCATATGACAATTTTTCATAGCCGTTTTTTAAAAGTGATGTATTTATACATAAGCAACATATTCTGTTCCTTTTTTATGAACCCCATAAAATAAGCACACAGGCAAAAATGTGCTCAGAAAATTCAATCCATGGCATTTGCAGAACAGATTGTGGTTTGTAATGAAAAGGGAAACGAAAATGAAAAATATTGAGTGAACAGCAGGGCCCATTTGATGTGATTATGAAGAATGTTTCTTTATTCTGTCTTTTCTGCTGCAATCTGAAAACAGTAGCAGGGGGTTACAAGCAGACTTCATCGTATGTTTGTCAATCACTGTCATTTCACATTTGCAACCAGGAGGCATCTTTATTCTAGAATGGCTGGTCAAATCAGAGGAACATATTTGCAGTTAGTAGTCTGTCCAGCCTCCACTGAACAAACAAGGACAGGGCAGTCGCACCAAACATCTCGCAGAACAATATAATAGACTCTGCTGACCCTGCTGCCCTCCATTCATCTCTGCTCCTAGTGGAATCAAAGCTTCACTAGCCATTCCCAATTTCCTTTAATCACTGACTTGATGCAGATAAGAAAATTAAACCGTTTATTTACACTTCACAATCGCACACAGGAAATTAAGACGACAACAAGGTGCTTGATTTTAGGAACATATTCTGAAAGGAAGAAAAGCCCTTTCTGCTAATTGGGGCTATGTGAGAATCTGTATAGTGAGCCACAGTATCACGTGTGCAGATACCTTTCTGTTGTATTTAGCTTTTCTAAACTGCATTGTAAAATAAAAGCAAAATGTTTGTGCAAAGATCAGAATTGAATTACTAGGGTGAGTGGAACGGGAAAACTGGATTCAGAGTATTGCTTATTAAACTGTTTATTTCGTTTTGTGCCACGTTACCATTTAAATCCTCACAAAGTTATACTGATAACTTCACTGATAAGTATTTTTGGGAACCGGAGAGAGTTTTTTTTGAGCTGAAAATAGCGGGGTTGAGCTCTGGGGAACCACGCTTCCAATTCTGTAAAAACATTGTTTTAAATGTGGGTTAGTGAGGGGGGATTGTTGCTTTAAACCATCAATTCTTGGCAGTTTGCAAACACTTTGCATATCAGTTTGCTGTAATTATTTAAAAAAAAAAACAGATACCCAGCAAGCTCTCAGAAACCCCCCCAAAATAATGTAATTATTTTTAAGATGATAGTCCAAGCAATCCATGCTGTATATTTATTTTTTAATTTTATTTTTATAGAGGATTGAAGCAGGGGGTCTCTGGAGCTGAACCCCACTAACTTCAGCTCTGGGGACCCCATGAGTCTGGAGATGCATACCTCCATAGTGGCTGCTGGTAGCCTCTCCAGATTTCACATTATGGCTGATTTTTAAAGCTCCCGGGCCCTGCAGGCCAATAGGAAGCTGTGACGTCATCCGGTGCGACTTCCTATTGGCCCATGTGACGCTGAAGCTTTAAACTGCAGGAGATACCGGCACCCCCATCGGAGGTAAGTATCCCTGGAAGCAGTGTGTCCCCATAGCTGAAATTAACGGGCTGAGTTCCGGAGACCCCCACTTCAATCCTGTATATAAAAGAAAATGTAAAAAGAAAACACTGTGGATTGCTGCTCCTTTAAAGGTAATTATGTTTATTTCATTGGATTATTTTGGATTATACTCCGTAAACGACATTGCTTCATCTTTTATAAGGTAAGGAGCGATGCGTTGTGGAGGCCAGTGGCAGGATGTTCAATACGTCTCTAGTGATTCTGCGCCATTGATCTCGATTTAGGGCGGCTTTTTGGGCTTCGGCTACTGTGGAATGGTTTGAAATCCTGCGCCACCTGGTTCGACCACGTTTTCTTTGGAGCATTTCGGTCCACTTTCAAGCCTATGGGTCGTGTAGTGTTGAGGCACTGGTGTGGTAGGCTGGTGATGTCCATACGGCAGACGTGGCCAAACCACCTAAGTCTTTGTCGCTTAATGTACTGGCCGATTGTGGATTGCTTTTGACAGGCTAACCGTACATCTTCATTTTTCCATCGGTCTCGTAGTGTAATTTGGAGTATGTTACGTAGACATCTTAGTTGGAATCGTTCGAGTAGGTTCATATCGCTTTTGAGTAGTGTCCTTGTTTCTGAGCCATACAGTAAAATGGTGCGTATTGAGGCGTTAAAAAAAAAATCGCATTTTTGTTACATTTGTCACGTCCTGTTGGTTCCACAAGCATTTCTTTATGGAGGCGAATGCTGCAGTGGCGCTGCCAATGCGGCTTTTGATGTCGTTCGTAGCTGCTATGCTTTGGCTATCAATAATAGACCCTAGGTATTTGAATGAGTCCACTCGCACGATAGCCAAAAGTCACTAATTGCAGCCCTATAAAACTTGACTTGGGACACCATGTCCTTCCCCCGTTTCAAAGACAAATATATTTTTCAAATCAATTTATAGAATTAATAAAATTGGAATTTTAGACAAGTGAATTTAATTAAACCTCGTTTAATATAACTGTACACCCTATTGTAGATATAAAGTGAACCATACTTCCCACATGGAGTACATACTTTTTACTATAACATCACAACTCAGAATTGCGTACAAATAAAAAAATATGCAACTTGCAGAAGTAAGAAAAAGTGCGGCCCATACTTGATAAGCAATGTTAAGACCAATCGTTTTGAATCGTCTTAAATGTTAGCACCGCTTGCTAAATATTACTCAAGTCATCCTGTGGGGACATTTATACAGTGATCATTTGGGAATTCTGCCACTAAATAGCCTTTGAAGTTGGAGTTACAGATCTCAAGCTTGCTTGATTGATTGTGTTTTGTCTTGGCACTGGGGGCAGTAATTGGTCAGTTATCCAACACAACAAGAAGTCACACAATTGCTATCTCTCTTTTGCACAATTACGCTAATTTTCATTAGTTTACAGACCCTTGCATCTCTTTATGCCTCTCTTTTTGTCTCTCAAACATCTTCTCCTTCTGTCTTTCATAACTTCCTTTCTCTACTTTTTCTTTTGTCTTTTTTTGTTTTATATATATATAGATATATATAGATATATATATATATATATATATATATATATATATATATATATATATATATATATATATATACTAGCTGAGAGACCCGGCGTTGCCCGGGATTAAAATTTCCTGCTCCCCCGTCTTTCTCCGCTCCCCCCATCTCTTTCTCCGCTCCCCCCGTCTCTTTCTCCGCTCTTTCTCCGCTCCCCCGTCTCTTTCTCCGCTTCACACACACACACACACAAACACACACACACACACACACACACACACACAGTGCAGTCAGTTGGAGTCTCTGGCTCCCTCCAGTCTGTGAGGGGGGCTCTCCCCATGGGGTTAAATACAGCCAGCTCTGATTTGAGTGCACACTCCTCACGTTTTGGCCTTCCTGGCTCTGTGGCTGCTGTGAGTATTGGGGAGCGTTGGGGGGTGGGAGGAGCGTGTGTTACTGGCTGGTGTGGCTGTGAATGTGCTCCTTAGAACGGTCTCTGCGGAGTGACACTGACGTTTCCTGCTCCCTTTTCCTGCCTCTCGCTGGAGCTGTCGTGGGGAGAGGAGGAGAGGCGGCTGGCAGAGCTACCGCTGAGAGGCCTACGCCGTTTGGCGAGTGGTATTCGTGGCGGGGGGCAGGGCGGGGGGAGCGCCCTCGGTGGGGGTTGGGAGCCAGAGTAGAGTTTGAAGTAGGTAGAAGTGGCATCTCTTGGCCATAGGACTGAAGCCGTGTCCTAGCCCACTTCCTGCCCCAGGGGAGGAGTCTGTGTCAGTAAGGGGGACAGCTGTAGACTGGGACCCCCTCTTCTTCCGCCGGGGAGGGGGCCTTGTGATTTGGGGGCTAGGGGACTCATCCAGGGAGCTATCCCCTCGGTCATTACGCAGTGTCGGACTGGAGCCCTTCTTGGGCAGGGATTGCGATTTTGAGGGCCGGCCACGTTTGCGCTTTGGAGGAGTGGGGAGCTCGAGAGCTCCGCTGCTGCTCGCCCCTCCCCACAGACACTAGTGGGAGGAATGGAAGCAGCGCTGGGAATGGTCAGGTCAGCAGCGGGATCACACTTCCCCTCCCTGGGATCGCTACTCACAGCAGGGAGGTCTGGTCCAGACCTGACGGTAGCAGAGATGGGATTGGATCCTGTAGTGTCTGGGGGAGAGAGGGGATCCAGTGCAGTGGTATCACAAACAGGGGAAGCATCAGATGGAGGCGTTGCTATGGCAGTTGGGTATGTGAGGTCATAGAACCACGCAGGCCAATGAGAGTCGGGCGGGGGCGGGCCACGGACCAATCAGATTGTCCAGAGGCTGAGTGACAGACCGACGGACCAATCAGATTGCCCAGAGGCACAGCAAATATACGTTTTCCGCAAACAAACAATGTTTTCATTTTTATAGATATATATATGTGTTTTTCTCTTTCTAGTGACAACAAACTTTCTTTATCTTATATGCTTCCTATATTATTTTTCAGTTTCTAACACGTTCTTATCTGTCTCTCTTTTTGGGGGTGTTAGTCATTGAACTGCAATAGTGTTGATCGGGGCACTGACGCAGTTTTGCGAATTACCTTTTTTCTGTCTGCTATAGGTATGCCTAATCTTCTTCTGTCTTTTACAAACTTGCATTCTCAGCATATCGTTCCCTATGATTCTCACTCTTCCAGGTGACTTTGTTCCGAGACTGTATTGGAAAGAAACTGAAAAAGACCATGTTAAATCAGCTGGGTATAGGTCAGTGGTGGGCAACTCCAGTCCTCAAGAGCCACCAACAGGTAAGGTTTTAAGGATATCCCTGCTCTGGCACAGGTTGAGCCACCTGTGCTGAAGCAGTGATATCCTGAAAACCTGACCTGTTGGGGGAGTCTTGAGGACTGGAGTTGCCCACCTCTGATATAGGTTGTCCAAAGATTTTCCTTTGTGATATCCACCTTGAGAACACTAACCTCGTTCTTGTGGGGGTTTTTCTTCTCTTTGTTGTTGTTGCTATTTTCATGTTATAATGCTTAGTTTTTTAACTTGAGTTCAATTATTTGATCATATTTCAAGTATTTGTTTTATAAAGCACAACTGATTAAAATATGTAGAAGAATAGACCGTAGGCGTAGAGCATCCCATCTTGGAAATACGTTTTGATTGAGAATGTGCCATTTTTCTTAGGATATCATAGCCTTGATTGGTAAAGTAAAGAAGCAGTGGTGTAGGCCGGCAATCGTGCAACAAATACAAATGTGTTGTACGTGTGACAGCCTGGTTTACCATACTATGGTGCTGTCAGGAGTGCGAAGATATTTGACTTTGTTTTCAGTGTCCTTATGACATACGCTGTACATTATGGCCCTTTGCCTGTTTTCGAGGGGGGATGTGCAATCGTCGCCGACCATGAACTAAACTGGAGGGAAGGATCATCCCCTTCCTCTCCGGTCACCGGAAGCGTTCATGTGATCGCACAGGAGAGCGGTCACATGACTGCTAGTGTCGGAGGGTTCGTGGTACTGAAAGAGTTAATAAATGTAGTCCAAGTATGAGGACTTTGCCTAGATAACCAGATAAAAGCACTGGGCTCTGTTTGACTTGATAGCCTACTCCTGCCCCATCAAGTGTGCAGTCCTGTATAGTTAATCTAATCACAGTCAATAACTATGTAGGAGGTCCTGCAGCAGGGTAGCGCACACTTGTGTATCTCACCATGTCTGTGGCCACATAAGTAATAAAACAGAGACCCTTCTTTGTTTCTTGTCTCCTCCACAGATTGATGCAAGAAAACAAATTGTTTCTCGTGTTTTTGGAGACCGTGCATGAAAGCTGAATATTTATTTTTAAGTATACTGTAAATGCATAATGATGTACCTTTGTTAATAATAAATGTAGGAAACATGGTGAAGCGAGTTGTCATCAGTGCGGAATTTGGTATGCCAATACGCATATTTATACGTAAACCAATTGTTTCACCTGCATCATATTGATTACGCAACACAATCTCTTGAATTTGTCAGTGCTCTTCAAGAATTTTTTTTTTTACAGCTAAAACAAACCTTTTCTTTCTTTTTTTTAGGATGCTGAAGAATACACAGATCTCCCAGTGAGGCACAATGAGGACCAATTGAACAGTGAGCTGGCCAAGCATCTTCCCATTGAAGTTAATCCTCATTCGTTGGATAATGCACACACTAAGACACATCTGCTATTGCAAGCCCATTTTAGTAGGGCCATGTTACCGTGTCCTGATTATGGTACAGATACCAAAACAGTGTTGGACCAAGCTATCAGAGTATGCCAGGTATCATCATTTTTACTTTTCAACCTTCAAGTTAAATTCATATATTCATGTTAGTTGGAAAAAAAGGAAAGCGAAGTTGCACAAATGCTGTTTCATCTTTATCTAAACATGATGTGCTGCCAATCTCCTGCAAATATGACACACACAGCAGTACTTGCTCGTGTGATTTCATTTACGTGTGTTGTAACTGGATCTTTTTTGGTCTTCTATTAAAGGAACAATCCAAGCGTTTTTTTTTTATTGTAATTTTTTAACAGGTTTGAAGCAGGGGGTCTCGGGAGCTCAACCCCGTTAATTTCAGCTCCGGAAACCCCCTGCTTCCGGAGATACCTCCTAATGGAGTGCCGGTATCTCTGCAGTTTTAAGCTTCCCCTTCACATGGGCCAATAGGAAGATGCACCAGGTGACATCACGTCTTCTTATTGGCCCGCTGCTCCTAGAAGTTTTGAGAAGCAGCCATACTGTAATATGAATCTGGCACCCCCTATGGAGTAAGCCCTTCCGGAAGCAGGGGTCCCCGGAGCTGAAATGAATGGTGTTCAGCTCCGTAGACCCCATGCTTCAATTGTGTATTAAAAATAAATTAATTAAACGGCTTGGATTTCCTCTTTAAGTTCCACTTAAATCATAAACCTTTGTAAACATATTAACAATATAGTTGGAAAGTTGACGAGTCTGAATGTGTGTGTCTGTGTGTGTGTGTGTATCAAGTGTTTCCTCTGTCCTTTGCCTGTTCCCTTGTTATCAGAGAACCAGAAGGGGAAGAAAGATGATCACCCTTTTGCAGAACTAGTCTATTTTGCTGAATATTTATTCTTTTACAAAAGGAACCAGTTATATTTTTTTCTGCTGTATTTAGCAGTGCCATCCTTTTTATATTCTAGAGATGTAATTTGTGAAAATCTCCCTCCACTATGTTATAATGGCCCCTGCCATTCAAATACATTGACACAACACAGGTTGCCACGGTAACAGCTGATACTACTAAAATAATAAACGGGTGAAAACATGGCAAAAATGAACGTATAAGGAAAACGAGAACTAAATTAACACAATACAAACAAACTACAATCTATTTTGTTTCTTTGGGGGTGGGGGGGGATTTCCTGCTTTAAGTCTAGTAAATAGGTAAGCATTCTTAACAGCAAACATCTATTCTGCTTACAAGCGGCACAGAAGATGTGTAGACGAAAAAGAGACATATTTATACATAACATGTTAACAATGTTTAACGGGGTCCATGAAGGATATTTATGTTTGGCCAATAAAAAAAAAATCATAACGCCATTTAATCATAAATCATGAGGCCAATAAAATTACTTAAACACCATGCAACTAACAGTATATGAACACCTTTTTTTCTAATTGAAATGAAAGACACAAACAACCTTAAGTTAGAGGGAAGCCAAGTTATATATAAGGGAATCATTTTTCTAATAAAATATATGTGCATTTTAGGGTAAATGTTCCTAGCCTTTTACGTGCTGGCAAATCATAAACCACATTACTACACAAAGCACTGTATTCTGCTTCATCAGTGGAATGGTTAGGCAGCATGAAAACATGTTGATTTAATCCAAAATCTGGAAATTCCCGGTTGATTGCCTAGAAAGCTGTTTTTTAGCTTCTGCAGGTATACTGTAAGCCTCTAATTTGACTTACACTTCTGGAACAGTAAACCCCATCATTACTGCACTCATGTGTTATAGCCATCTATAACTGTATACTTACATTGGTATAATTAATGTACTTTGCAAGAAAACACAATGGTGGGCCTTTTAAAAATGTACACTTGAAATCTGTTGGAGTCCTCGCCTTCATTTTGGTGAACAATACGGTTACGGTATCCTTGGAATAAAAGTAGACGCACCTACTCTGCTCTACTAACGGATGCAAGTTAAGCTAAGGTATTTTTTTCCAGAGCAAGAGCCCATTTACCCCAATCTGCCAGTCTAGTATCCACAGGGGTTTAAAAGCATCAACAATAATCTGATCATTTAAAACAGGAACATGTGCGTGCTGTTTCTTCAGTACTGTGTATAAAATGGACATTAGACAGACTGTGACATAATAAACTGTTTATGTTCTTAGTTTTTTTTTTTTTTAAATAACTTTTAACATACAGTAATTGAACAGCTATGGTCGGACAGATTAAAATTACAATCTTCCAAAATCAGATTATTTATCCAATCTCATGAATAATTATCTTCATTCTGGCCAGAATGTGAAAACTCTTCAGTTACATGTGGTAGGAAATATTCTCATTTCCGTTGACTTGAGGGATCTTTTTGTTCAATGAGAATGTAAAAATCTGACAAATGTTAATCAATATGTAATCAGAGTGCACCTGTATGTTTAGATCAGGGGTGCTCAACTCCACTCCTCAAGGCTCAGTCGAAGACTGGGCTTCTGATTGGACCACCTCTGCTGAAGCTGGGACATCCTGAAAACCTGACCTGTTGGGGGAGTGAGGGGGGAGAGCGCTTGAGGAGTAGAGTTGTGCACCGCTGGTTTAGATTATTCTGGTTTTGGCATGGATAGTTGATCAATTGCAAAAATTGTTTTTTTTGTCAAGTTACTAAAATGTTTATAAAATACTTTATTCTTTTTCACCAGAAAGATATAATATAACTAGGCTTGACTGTTTTTTTTTTTTTTTTTTTTTTTAAGGAATTGTAGGCTCCAGAAACATATTGTCAAGATGTAGTGATTTATGCGAACCAGTTAAACACTAGTGATAAATGCATTGTGTTAAGCTACAGGTGAATTTGCCTGACTCGGAAATGGCTCAAATTTTGCTTGAGTGTTTATATACTCCCTAAGGGAGTGTGAAAAATGTTTCCAATCGAATGCTCTGTAATACCAGGATAGGTTGTCAGACACTGCTATTGTACTACAATAACTCCAATACCATAGTCATTAAATTAGGAAGACGCAATGTGAACAACAAAAACATAATTATACTAGTCAGGGAAATAGTTGCAAAGAACATACAAAATGTATTGTATTATTTGTTTTATACATGCTTGTAAAGTTAGGCATGGTTTTTGTTACCAGTATTTGTTTTGTATATTAGTTACGGTTTGTGAACTGAGGTTAAAGTTCCTTGAATTTAAGGAGAACTCAGGCCTACATTAATCCCCTTCTCCCTCACCCCCTGCTGACCTGGTGCTGAACTCTGGTCAATGGAGAGTTGGTGGAAGTTCCCTTTTAGTAGCAAGGAATACAGGAGGGTATAATGTGTCCACTGGAAGAAAAGAAACTGTTTGTTAAAAAAGGCAACAAATGTTAATGTTCAATGATACTGTTACTGTTGAAGTGATGATTAGTAAGTAGCAGCATGATGGTAATGTTCTGTGTTAGAATGAGGTGTTTATCACACAACTTAAAGAGGAATAAAAAGCCACTGCAGATCCTGCAAACTCTCATGAACACATAATTTTTGTTGCTAATTTAACGGAGCATTGTATACATTTTGTTGATATTAAGTTACTGACTGAAACATCAATGCTTTTAAACACACACATTTATGGAGCGCTCACGTGGTAGAATGTAGAGGTCTTTTTTGTTGCATACCGTCCAAGTGTCAGCAAAGCAGCACAATGATAGGGGAAATCGGACCGGCACTGTAATGTGTAACAGGTGAATATATATTCTCAACGTTACAGCTCTTTATCAAGACTCCGTTTGGAGCCAAAACATGGAGAATTAAATTATATATAGCGAATGGAGAAACGGACACACCAGGGCTTGCAAGAAAGAAAACCTTTATTATAAACCGTCAACATTTCGGCTCCCACCTGAGCCTTTCTCAAGACGTCTAGAAAAAGGCTCAGGTGGTAGCAGACACATTTGCAGTTTTAAATCTTTTTTTTTTTTTTTTTTTTTTTTTTTTTTTTGCAAGCCCTGGTGTGGTCTGTATCTCCATTTGCTTTATCTACTGATACCTTACATTTTCCACCCAGGCTAATATATGCTAATTCTGTGGAGTGCCACTGTAGTTTTTTGTGTGAGTGTGAGTGTGAGTGTGTGTGTGTGTGTTCTCTATACCGTGTAGCTGTACCACAGAACAGTATCGAATATTTGTTTTTTATTTTATATATACATCTGTGTATATATATAGATATATATAGATATTACTTGTGAACACATTCACATGTCTTAGACAGGTCTGCTACCCTGCTTTTCGCCATTACCACCTAAAATACAGGGCTTCCACTGCAGCAATGGATTCTGGGAAATGACATGCAAATGAGTACACAGTGCCACCTTTTGTCTCAAGTCCATTATTACATGGAGCCCTTAAGTCAATGCTCGCTGTTTTAAACACAGCTTTTAAACATAGCCTGGGATGAGATGCAAAGCCAGTAAACTCACTCAGACTGTTTCAACCTTTTGGTTATCATCAGTGCGAGGTTGGTTGTATCGGCTTTGCAAATTGAGACTTTGGGTAGGTCTTCATCACACATTATTTAGGTTATGGTGGGTGAAAACGGTGACTAAAAAATCTCCACTATATATATATATATATATATATACATACATACATACATACATACATATATACATATATACATACATACATACATACATACATACATACATATATACATATATACATATATATATACACACACACACACATACATATCTTTTCCCACCCATGGTAGATCTTTTCCTGAATGGGACTGGGTAAAAGGATTAATGCTTAACCCATTTGGTGTATCAGTTCACTTGAGCATCTACTATGAAATGTTAATCACAACTTTAATTTGTACTGCATTAGCATTTTGATTAACTGGTGGCTAGTTGCTATACTTGAAGCTCTTTCACTCATAGACTCAGTCCTTGGAAATGACTTTGTGGTTAATTAAGTTTGTTAGACAGCAGCTGATCTTATGAACAACTGTTGCTACTGAAAGGATTATTTAAATATAGATTGTCCTCTTTAGTGTTTTCTTAATAGTATGTCAGTGTGATTTCACTGCCATCATAATTATTTGAATGGCTGCCTCATTTATTTTATTATTAATTCAGAGGTGGAGTCCGAAAACTAGCACACTTTGGTGTGTGTGTGTGTGTGTGTGTGTGTGTGTGTGTGTGTGTGTGTATGTTCCTGTGGAGGAGCCGATAGCCTATGGAGGGAAGCTGAAGAATCTCCTGCGGGTTCTCCTGGTAGCCACTCATGTCGACATTGTGAATCTCCCTCGCCCTGTGGGAGGAGAGTTTGGATATGACAAAGATATGCTAAAAGAAATCAGAAATAGGTTTGGAAACGATCTCCAGATCTCCGATAAGCTAATTGTGCTAATACAGTATATATACACACACGTGCGGTCCTTGGTTATCCAATGGAATTCGTTCTGGAAAGTAGCTTTGGATAGTGAAAGTGTTGTAAAGTGAGTCCCATGTTAATCAGTGGTGGTGAGCGTTGGATAAGGCATTCAGGCGTCGGAAAACGGCCCCATAGAATGGCATTGTAAAGCGTCGGACATGCCACCCGTCGTAAAGTGAAACGACGGATAGCAAGGACCGCTTGTATATAAATATCACACCAAACAATGGAAACATTATAATTAGCAAAATATTTGTATTTAGTAGTGTTAATTTTTAAATAATACTGAAAAAATGACATATGAGTGAGTATAATAGGAAAGAAATATACATTTAAAATTTAATTAAATTCCACAAATCAAAATAACAGATACAAAAAAAAAAGGAGGAATAAATTGATGATATCAGATGGGTGTAGTAATAAAGATGAGAAATTATAGTGCACCAGTTAAATGCAAAAGTTATTAAAAGGTTTTAAAACTCCAAGCTGCTGAATGATGTTGCCTGGTTAGGGGGCTGCTGCTCACTGCAGGGGTGCTTTCACCATCCAATGAAAATGTGTATCTTTATAAAGTAAGCGCAAAAAGAAAGACTATATTGTGAGTGCATATCTCATAGCTTTTTAATGTTCTGTATTTCAATTGATAAATTACTGTTCCATGTGGAGGTGTTTTTAAATGTACTTTATACAGATACACATATACAGCTGTGTGTAAAAGAAAGTACATCCTCTTTGAATTCCATGGTTTTACATATCAGGACATAATAGCAATCATCTGTTCCTTAGCAGGTCTAAAAATTAGGTAAATACAACCTCAGATGAACAACAACACATGACATATTACCCTGTGTCATGATTTATTTAACAAAAATAAAGCCAAAATGGAGAAGCCATGTGTGAAAAACTAAGTACACCTTATGATTCAATAGCTTGTAGAACCACCTTTAACAGCAATAACTTGAAGTAATTGTTTTCTGTATGACTTAATCAGTCTCTCACATCGTTGTGGAGGAATTTTGGCCCACTCTTCTTTACAACGTTGCTTCAGTTCATTGAGGTTTGTGGGCATTTGTTTATACACAGCTCTCTTAAGGTCCAGTCACAGCATTTCAATCGGGTTGAGGTCTGGACTTTGACTGGTCCATTGCAACACCTTGATTCTTTTCTTTTTCAGCCTTTCTGTTGTAGATTTGCTGGTGTGCTTGGGATCATTGTCCTGTTGCATGACCCAATTTCGGCCAAGCTTTAGCTGTCGGACAGATGGCCTCACATTTGACTCTAGAATACTTTGGTATACAGAGGAGTTCATGGTCGACTCAATGACTGCAAGGTTTCCAGGTCCTGTGGCTGCAAAACAAGCCCAAATCATCACCCCTCCACCACCGTGCTTGACAGTTGGCATGAGATGTTTGTGCTGATAGAGTAACATAGTAGATGACGTTGAAAAAAGACGTAGGTCCATCAAGTTCAACCTATGCTAAATTTAGACAACAGATACTTTATCCTGTATCTATACTTACTTTTTGATCCAGAGGAAGGCAAACAAAAAAACCCAGTGTAATATCATCCAATGATATCTCATAAGGGGAAAAATAAATTCCTTCCTGACTCCAAGAATTGGCAATCGGATTAATCCCTGGATCAACATCCTTCCCATGTATACTTGTTTGGTATATCCCTGTATACCTTTCCCATCTAAAAAGATGTCCAACCTTTTTTTGAACAAATCTATTGTATCTGCCATCACAGTCTCCATGGGTAATGAATTCCACATTTTAACTGCCCTTACTGTAAAGAACCCTTTCCTTTGTTGCTGGTGAAATCTCCTTTCCTCCAACCTTAAGGGGTGGTCCTGAGTCCTTTGTACTGCCCGTGGGATGAATAGTTCTTTTGAAAGCTCCTTGTATTGTCCCCGAATATATTTATATATAGTTATCTTATCTTATCCCCTCTTAGACGCCTCTTTTCTAATGTAAATAAATCTAATTTAGCTAGCCTCTCCTCATAAGTTAGATTGTCCATCCCCTTTATTAATTTGGTGGCTCTTCTCTGCACTCTCTCTAGTTCCATAATGTCATTTCTTAGGATTGGTGCCCAAAATTGTGCTCCATATTCAAGGTGTGGTCTTACTAATGCTTTGTAAAGGGGCATAATTATGTTTACTTCCCTTCAATCCATTGCCCGTTTGATGCAAGATAAGATCTTGTTTGCCTTTGCAGCTACTGCATGACTTTGAGCACTATTGCTAAGCCTGCTTTCTACAAGCACTCCTAAATCCTTCTCCATCAAGAATTCCCCCAATATATCTCCATTTAATTTGTAAGTCGCTTTTTTATTCTTGCATCCCAAATGCATAACCTTACATTTATCTGTATTAAACCTCATTTGCCATTTACCTGCCCACGTTTCCAGTCTCTCCAAGTCCTTCTGAAGAGAAATTACATCCTGCTCTGATTCTATTACCTTACACAATATAGTATCATCAGCAAAGATGGAGACATTGCTCTCGATCCCAACCTCAAGGTCATTAATAAACAAGTTAAAATGCAGGGGTCCAGTACCGATCCCTGAGGTACTCCACTCACAACTTTAGCCCAACCTGAAAAAGTTCCATTTATGACAACCCTCTGTTGTCTTTCCTTTAACCAGTTTTCAATCCAGGTGCATATATCATTACTGAGTCCAATTTTCTTTATTTTGTACACCAACCTCTTGTGTGAAACCGTATCAAAGCCTTTGCAAAATCTAAGTAGACCACATCAACTGCATTACCCTGGTCTAAATTCCTACTTACCTCCTCAAAGAAACAAATAAGGTTAGTTTGGCAAGATCTATCCTTCATAAATCCATGCTGACTATTACTAATAATTTTGTTTCCCATTAGGTATTCCTGAATATTATCCCGTATTAAACCTTCAAGTAGTTTCCCCACTATTGAAGTCATGCTTACAGGTCTGTAATTTCCCGGTTGTGATCTAGCTCCCTTTTTAAATATAGGCACCACATCTGCTTTACGCCATTCTTGTGGTACTGAGCCTGTGGAAATGGAGTCCTTGAATATTAAATATAATGCTTTGGCTATTACATATGCTGTGTTTGTTATGGCCAAACATCTCCACTTTGGTCTCGTCTGTTCCAGAAGTCTTGTGGTTTGTTCAGATGCAACTTTGCAAACCTAAGCTGTGCTGCCATGTTCTTTTTAGAGAGAAGAGGCTTTCTCCTTGCAACCCTTCCAAACAAACCATACTTGTTCAATCTTTTTCTAATTGTATTGTCATGAACTTTAACATTTAACATGCTAACTGAGGCCTATAGAGTCTGATATAACTCTTTGTTTTTTTGCAATTTCTCTGAGCATTGCACAGTCTAACCTTGGGGTGAATTTGCTGGGACGTCCACTCCTGGGAAGATTGGCAACTGTCTTGAATGTTTTCCACTTTTGAACAATCTTTTTCACTGTAGAATGATGGACTTTAAATTGTTTGGAAATTGCCTTATAAACATTCCCAGATTGATGAGCAGCAACAATTGCTTCTCTAAGATCATTGTTGATGTCTTTCCTCCTTGGCATTGTGTTAACACAAACCTTAATGCTCCAGAACAGCAAAGTGCTAAAACTTCGGCTTTTATAGAGGTGGTCACACTTGCTGATGATCAATTAATCAAGGGCATTTGATTAGCAGCACCTGTCTGCTACTTAGCATCTTTATTCCTATGGAAGCAGTAAGGGTGTACTTGGTTTTTCACACACAGCTTCTCCATTTTGACTTTATTTTTGTTACATCATGACACAGTGTAATATGTCATGTGTTGTTGTTCATCTGAGGTTGTATTTACCTAATTGTAAGACCTGCTAAGGAACAGATGATTGTTATTATGTTCTGATATGTAAAACCATAGAATTCAAAGAGGGTGTACCTTCTTTTTCACACAACTGTGTGTAGGTATATATATAAACCAATGTTGCAGCTGGCACTCCAAAGGTAAGCATCAGCATGTAGGTACATGTCCCATAAATAAATAAAAAATACGATACCGTTTGCACAAGACAGCACTCAAGTTGTAAAGGTATAAAAGATTGTATTATAAGGCAAACCAAGGCACAATATACCGACGTTTCTGTTAACAGAACGGAACCTTTCTCAGGGTGGTGCAGTGAAGGCATGAACCAGTGAAACATATATACCCCCAAGCCCAGCTGAAAGTAATTTATCAAACAATCGGTGATTGCATAACACAAAAAAACCATACCTGCACTCAAGTGACCTGTGTGGTGTAATAGCAGCCATTTTGACCTACGTGGTTGACCATCTTGAAGCAGATCTCCCCAGCGCATGAGCACCGACTGTTACTATGTTAAGCATGCACTTCCCAATGTTTACATGTTGCTATGCAATGGGATTGTGCGGCGGCCATTTTAAATATGTTGTGCATGCGCAAACTGTAGAAACATCCCGTGGGGGTGTACTAAAGGATGATATGTGTCCAGCTGCTACTAGAAATACACAATCAACTGCCGACTTTGAAAAACAATACAGGGGGGACACGGAGCATGAAGCAAGTTAAACAAAAGGCCAGATAAGGAACCAGCCAATTAGTCTAATACCAGTGGCCATATTGGAAGTACTGTGCATGCACGATATGCTAATCTATACTACGCATAGCAGGAGCCAGGTATTCATGTCTAATCCTCTAAGGCAATATATGGTCAGCAACAATGTATCAATATGACACAAATCCCCTATACTAGAGCAGTGACCAAGACATAAATGATATATATAAGTGCAAACTACAACAAAGTGAATAAAGTGAAAGGGGAACATAATAAACACCCTATTGAAGTAGTAAAAAATTGTGGGATGTTGTAGTTAATAGCTTGATCACAAACAATAATGGCAATCAATATAAATAAGTGACAGAGGTAAGTAAATGAACCACAACAGAGCCCTATATTAGTCCATCAATGAGATCCATATAGTCAATAATAAATGTCCAAAGTATGGAATTGTGAGTACAAATCACCTGCACTGCAAATTAGTTCATAAGAAATTAATCCAAACATATCCAACAGCACCTGGTAGCCAAGTCTATAGCGCTGTAGAAGAAACCTTCATAATTTTGGCAGACCACTGATTTCACAAAGTACATTCCTGTAACAATGAACATGATACATAAAACAGTATTAGTGAACCAATGCCTAATATGGCGGGCACAACAAAAGATGACCATGTAATGCATAAACATGTAAACACCAAAACATATCTAGCAGAACCTAGTCACTAGTTATATTTTATTTATTTATGTATAAAAAATGTTTTACCAGGAAGTAATACATTGAGAGATACCTCTCGTTTTCAAGTATGTTTGGGCACAGAGTTATAAAAAAAATACATGGTTACAGTAAAAGAACGGGGTTATACAGTGAATATCGTTTTAGGAAATGTTCAGCAGTCCACTAGTGACACAAAATATAGTCCTTTAGCTGCAAGCATGATGATAATGTGCATAAAATAATGCTGTGGAGAATGAAAATCATAGATTCAGCTGATATTGACAGTAATTTGTGGATACTTATAAGAAACAACTCAGTTTCCAATCTTCATTTAGACCTCTTGGACTCAGTGTGTCCAAACGGTGGAACATCCTTGCTTCCAGTTGCAGTAATACTTTATTGCGGTCTCCCCCTCTGCTAGAGACATGAGCTTGCATTATTGGCATGCAGCGGAGCGTAGATAACCCATGATGATATTCTTTGAAATTTCTGGCCACGGGTTGCAGATTAAGGTCCTCCCTATTGTCCGTGTCTGCAAGCGCGTTGCGAATCGTGGAGACTCAACCATTCTTTTAACATGAGCATAGTCTGGTTTAACCAGCCTAACCCACACGGACAAACCTGAAATCGCACAACCATTACTTGCTAGACTGGATTCTCTCCTCAAATCCCAGCAGAATACAAACCTCTGGCATCCTTCCTGACATTTTCAGTGACCATGCAATAGTGTACTGTGTAAGGAAAATTAAACCGCCCCATTCAAGCCCTAAAGTCCTCCTCACTAGAACATTTAGAAACTTTAACCCACAACAGTTTCTGGATGACCTTACCAACTGCCCCTGGCACAGAATCTATTTAATTCCCGACCCTGATTCTGCGCTCGACTATTTCCAGTCCGAGTTCTTAAAACTTTGTGATACCCATGCTCCACTACGCAGAATAAGGGTACGGGGTGCCCCTCCTTCCATGGGTTACACCTGACCTTATAGCACTCTACCAGTTCAGGGATGCCTTGTGGAAAAGCTACACAATAACTGGCACTACCAAGGATCTCAATCACTACAGATGCCTGCGGAACATGTGCACAAGGCAAACAAGGCACGCAAAAGCACAATATTACTCAGAAAATCTTCACCAGAATACATCAAACCCAGCTAACTTCTGGAAGGTTATCAACAATATATTCCAACCTTCTAACCATCAACAGACAAGTAATATCACTAAGGGGGATATTACTCTGACAACCCCGCTGACATTGCAAATGCATTCAATGATTACTTTGTGGGGTGTGCTACTAGCTTATTAGCGAAACGCAACCCAAACCACAAACCTGAATCTCATCCTGGGAGTACCCATATAGCCCCACCCCCTCCCAACACTGCCCACAATTTTCAATTTGGCCCAGTATCCGAAGAGGAGATTACACAAACGCTCCTCAAATTAAAACTAAGCAGCCAATGTGGACCTGACCTACTACAATCTAGGTTCCTAAGACTTGGTGCCCCAGCAATTGCCAAACCAACTGCTTCCATAGTAAACTATACTGTCTGTAGGCCATATCCCTAAGACCTGGAAAACTGCCAAAGTTGTCCCAATCTTCAAAAGTGGGGACTAAAACACTGTCTCAAACTACAGGCCAATCTCCCTTCTCCCAATCCTATCCAAAGTCATGGAAAAATGTGTCCACTCCCAATTAAGCGATTACTATACCAAGACAAATTTCCCTAGCCAATTCCAATCTGGCTTTCGCCCCAAACACTCTACCGTAACTACCCTGCTAAAAGTTTGCAATGAAATCCAGTGTGGAATGGAACGGGGTCAACTCACTGGTGCAATATTCCTAGATTTTGCAAAGGCTTTTGATACCGTTGATCATGCTATCCTGCTTAACAAACTCCAGAGCTGTGGAATAGGGCAGCATGCTTTAAACTGGTTTCAGTCCTACCTATCAGGTAGATCCCAACATGTGTCTATCTCAGGCTCTAACTCCAACCCCTTGGATATCCCGCAAGGCTCTGTTTTGGGGCCCCTACTCTTCTCAATGTTCATCAATGATCTTCCTACAGCTTGCAAGGAAGCTTTAATACACATGTATGCAGATGACACAATCCTATATGCGCACAGCCATTTCCTCTCTGACCTTGAACACATACTTCAGTCTGACTTTTTGAGACTCGAAAACTGGATTTCACAAAACAAACTGTTTTTAAACACTGACAAGACTGTAACAATGGTATTTTGGGACCAAGACTACATTTTTAAAGCTTCCAGTGACTGAGCTCCAGATCAGAACCATCGCTAACAGCACCCCAACTCCTGTTACTAGTTTTAAATATCTGGGCATATGGTTTGACTCCCACTTAACATTCAGAATGCATATTGGTACCCTGACATCCAAAACCTATGCCAAACTAGGTGTACTTTACAGGAACAAATCCTCCCTAAGCCTGCTGGTCAGAAAGCATATCGCACAGCAGATGCTAATGCCAATTATTGACTATGGAGACATAGTATATGGCTCGGCACCCCAAATCCACCTTAGCAAACTTGACACCCTCTACAATTCAATTTGTCGTTTCGTTCTCCAATGCAACTACACATCACTGCGAAATGCTCAAAGAACTAGATTGGTCATCACTTGAGTCTAGGCGCAAAGCTCACCTTTCCTGTCTTGCCTTCAAATACTTTCTGGGCAAGCTACCCATCTATCTGAACAAGCTCCTCAACCCTACCACATGCAGCACTTATCACCTGAGATCAGACTCCAAAAGACTGTTAATGGTCCCAAGGTTCAACAAAGTATCCGGCCATTCCTCCTTCTCTTTCCGTGCACCCCAAAACTGGAACAACCTACCAGAGACTCTCGCATCCACCACCAGTTTACGTTCTTTCAAAACCAAGACTGTCTCGCATTTTAATCTGGTCTGTAACTGTTACGTACGCCTATAATATACATCTCCTCTAGCTGTGCATGCAATGTATTGTATATAATGTATACCCTGTTCATTGATGTAACTGTATTTGTAACCATGTATTATTTGTCATTAACTATGTCCAGGACATACTTCAAAACGAGAGGTAACTCTCAATGTATTACTTCCTGGTAAAACATTTTATCTATAAACAATAGTCTTTCCCACAAGGGCAACAGATTAAATAAACCACGTAACGTGACTCGCAGTTCAAGGGATTCATTATTTTTAGCTGATTACCATTATGGGGATGTGTATATGTTTGTAACCATGTCGGTTTAGGAAAATACTTTGTTACTGGATCTGCTTGAGTCAAATAGTCACCCAAATTGTGCCCTCTTCTGTATGAGAACAATGGTGGATTGCTGAAACTGCGTCCAATTTTCTGATTTTGTGCAAAGATATGGTAATGCTTGAGGATACCAGATGCATACTGTATGTACTTTTGATAGTAAAACAGTCATTCTTCTTGCTCTCGTCTTGTTTTTTGAGAAGCATTCCTCTATCCATCCCTCTGGCTTTAGTTAATGCCATTGCTATGTCCTTGGTAGCATATCCCCTTTCATGGAAACGCCGGGCCATCTGGGATAGTGAATGTTCCAACTCTTGTGGATCACTTGTTATTCTTAGGCTGCGCTTATAGCGACAGCGACGTGACGTCGCTTCAAAACAAGTGCATTGAATCTGTAGCATGCGCTTATAGTAGGGGCGACGGAGTAACGAAGAGACATGAATCTCTGTAGTCAGTAGAATTTGATTTTTACAGAGACGGTCTCCTCATGTGACAGGCTGTAACCAATCAGATAGCTTCTGATCTGATGCAGGGAGAGGGGAAATGTGTCTGTGTGTGAGTGCAGGGAGAGGGGGGTGGGATTGTGTGTGTGGGGGGGGGGGATTGTGTGGGATTGTGAATGTGTTTGTGTGGGATTGTGTGTGTGTATTTGTGTGGGATTGAGTGTGTGTGATTGAATGTGTGGGATTGTGAGTGTGTGTGAATGTGTGTGTGAGGGAGGGGGGATTGTGTGTGTGTGTGTGTGTGTGTTGTGTGATTGTGTGTGTGGGATTGGGATTGTGGGAGTGTGTGTCGTGTGTGTGTGTGTGTGTGTGTGTGTGTGTGTGTGTGTGTGTGTGTGTGTGTGTGTGTGTGGAGGGGGATTGTGTGTGTGTATGTGATTAAGTGATTGTGTGTGTGGGGGATTCTGTGTGTGATTGTGTGTGTGGGGGGGATTGTGTGTATGTGTGGGATTGTGTGTGTGGGATTGTGTGTGTGGGGGGGGGGATTGTGTGTGTGTGTGTGGGGGGGGGGAGGGATTGTGTGTGTGTGGGATTGTGTCTGTGTGTGGGATTGTGTGTGTGTGGGGGATTGTGTGTGTGGGGGGGGGAGATTGTGTGTGTGTGGGGGGGGATTGTGTGTGTTGGGGGGGGATTGTGTGTGTGTGGGGGGGATTGTGTGTGTGGGGGGGATTGTGTGTGTGGGGGGGATTGTGTGTGTGAGATCAGGGCCACCAACAGAAATCATGGGGCCCAGGAAAAATGAAAGGAGCAGACACCCCCCCTCCCCCAACCCATAGCGCACCTACCACGGAAATATTTTTTTTAGCTTGTAACTTTTACTTAACCCCCCAATACATACAAAAACACACCCCACCCCACCAATACATCTAAAAATACCCCACTCCTCCCCAATAAATCTACAAATATACCCACTCCCCCCCCAATACATCTACAAATATACCCCACTCCCCCCCAATACATATATAAAATACACCGCCAATACATATACAAATCAGGCTTGCCTTGGGGATTATCACAGGTCGGGCCGGTGGCTGCAGGGGGAGGGCGGTGTGGTGGTGGGGGGGGGCCGTTGCCAGGCAATTAGGGGTGGATGGTGGCGGGAGCCCAGCGGCTGGCGGGACTGCGGGGGGTGGTGGGTGGCGGTAGCCCGGCGGCTGGAGGGACTGCGGGGAGCTGGCGGTGGCAGGGGCCCGGCTGCAGGTCACAGCAGTTGCTGCCGGCCCTGCCCCGCTGCAGGCAGCTCTGTCCCACAATGGCTGCTCGTGTGCGCGCCGGGCCTCCCTCTCACGCCGGCGAGGCGGAAGCTTAGCCCAGCTGACTTCCGCCGCTGACGACCCGGCACGGGTGCAGCATTTTATTATTGGGGTTGTATTTTTATATGTATTGGGATGGCTGGGAGTGTATTTTTATATGTATTGGGGGGTTGGGGGTGTATTTTTATATGTATTGGGGGGTTGGGGGTGTATTTTTATATGTATTGGGGGGATGGGGGTGTATTTTTATATGTATTGGAGGGATGGGGGTGTATTTTTATATGTATTGGGGGGATGGGGTTGTATTTTTATATGTATTGGGGGGTTGGGGGTGTATTTTTATATGTATTGGGATGGGTGGGAGTGTATTTTTATATGTATTGGGGGGTTAAGTAAAAGTTGTACGCTAAAAAAAAAAATTCTTTGGTAGGTGTGCTATGGGCTGGGGGCTGCTCCTTTCATTTGTCCTGGGCCCCATGGTTTCTGTTGGTGGCTCTGATTGTGTGTGTCTGTGTGTCTGTGTGTCTGTGTGTCTGTGTGTCTGTGTGTCTGTGTGTTTACAAGTGAAACACACTATATGAAAAACTTTAAAATAGTAAATTCTCCCGTAATTTAAAGTAAAAGTACTGTAAATTCAGCATACAAACAGAAATTACAACTCCTCTCCATTTCAGCCTTCCCCATTGCTCTTGTCCCCACCCCTCTGCCTTCTGTCACTCCTCTTGTAGCTAGAGACGTCTCCCAAACTCAAATTACAACTTTCGCTTGGGCTACGGAGACGGGAGACGTCATCCGTAGCTGTAGCTGGCACTATAAGCGCAGCCTTATTGTCCTCAAAAATTGTGAATATGGTAAACCTTTTTTCAAAGGTGGAGGACTATGACTGGTTGCAAGAACAAGTGAATTTTTGACCGTTTTTTCATTAAAGATTTTCGTAGATAATGTCCCATTTTGTTTACACAAAACTGTATTCAGAAATGTGACTTGAGTCTTGCTGCTTGCTGTGAAACGGATAGTTGATGGGATACTGTTCAAAGTGTCAATGAATACTAACAAATCAGGTTCAATGCCCTCCCAAATAAGGAAAACATCATCAATGTAGCGTAGATATGTGATGATGTGTTTACTGTATGGAGTATCATTGCATATGTGGGTCTGCTCGTACGTGTCCATGAACAGGTTTGTGTAAGAGGGCACCATGTTGACCCCATGGCCGTCCCCATAAGTTGCAGATAGAATTGTTTTTCGAATTGAAAGTAATTTTTATGGAGTATGATCACCATTAGGAATAGCAAAAAATCAGGAGGGGGACCTTCTGAATAGTATAATTGTTGAAGTGGATTCTGCTGGCTTCAATACCTTCATCATGTTTGATGTTAGTATACAGACTAGCTACGTCCATTGTCACTAATACTGTATTGTCAAAAATAGAAGTCAGTCCCTCTATGCGGTTGATGAAATCTGTGGTGTCCCTAATGAAGAAACTAATTTGCGCTACCATGGGCTGAAGAAAAAAATACTATAAATTGTGATATTGGTTGACAAAGTGATACTCTGGCTGATATAATCGGTCTACCTGGAGGTGCAGTGATAGATTTATGTATTTTTGGTAAGATGTATATCACCAGGATAATGGGATATGGCTGTTTAAGAAAATTGCCTGTTTCTTCTGAGATCCATCTTTTTGTGATGCCCTATTCAATAATAGTATCTATTTCTCTCTTGTATGTAAGAGTGGGATCTGAGGAGAGGGTTTTGTAATTAGAAGTAATACCTACAGTAATTGTTTTAATATTTACCCTTGGTAATATGTATAGGGCATAACGACTATCCCACCTCTTTATCCAAGGACCTGATTATAATATCCTTGTTATTTTTTAATGATTTTAATGATTGGTATTCAGCCCTGGTTAAATTAGAGTAGCTGGTTGCATATTTTTTTATTTTTTGCCTGGTTTCATTTTCAATTAAACTCATAAAAGCTAGAATGTTATGATTAAATGTTTGCGGATTAAATGAGCCGCACGGACTGTATTACTGTTATCAAAAGTACTGTCAGTAGTATTATATTGCTTACTAAAAAAGTCTTTCCATTTTAGTTGACGATTCAGTTTATATAAATCGACTTCTCACCCAAAGGGGTCCTGTCGATGTGTAGGTACTAATGAGACCTTTGCTGAGTCGGTTAACCTCTGCTGTGTTCAACATATAATATGACATGTTAAAAACTACAGTTTCTGAAGATGGCCCCTGTTGGCCCCCCTGTTCTTTGATTGTCACGGCAGGTATCGGCTGTTTCCTGCCGCCTCTCCTAATTTTGCCCCTGTACCTGTTAATGTTAAAGGTGTTTTGGGATGTGGTGGTTTGCCCTGTAAAAAATAGGAACTGTAGCAGTAGCGTCAGGGTTATCAGAAAAGTCCGTATCACTAGTATTAAATGTGATGTCTGTAGCTGCTGTTCTTCTTGATTTAGAAAAATATTTTTTACATTGTTGTCTACTTTGAGACGGATCACCAAGGCCTAATAACCACCCGTATACTTTCCGTTCTTTATAATCTGCTTTTACCAATTTTAATTTCTCTTTATTGTATTTAATGATATTTCTATATATAAGTCTATCGTTGTTTGGATTTTATCCAACCAATCAGTAGAAGTATTAGCACTCAAAACGTCACCGTAATTGGTGTATACAGGCATACCCCGCATTAACATACGCAATGGGACCGGAGCATGTATGTAAAGCGAAAATGTACTTAAAGTGAAGCTGTACCTTTTTTCCACTTATCGATGCATGTACTGTACTGCAATCGTCATACACGTGCATAACTGATGTAAATAACACATTTGTAACAGGCTCTATAGTCTCCTCGCTTGCGCACAGCTTCGGTACAGGTAGGGAGCCGATATTGCTGTTCAGGACGTGCTGACAGGCGCATGCGTGAGCTGCCGTTTGCCTATTGGGCGACATGTACTTACTCGCGAGTGTACTTAAAGTGAGTGTCCTTAAAGCGGGGTATGCCTGTATACAGTATATCTCAAACTTTAACACTGCTATACCGACAGTGATTCTAGATCACAGTCTATATTTTGTGGATATTGTGGGAAGGCTCCTTGAATACAACTCTATGGGGCTTATTCTGTATCCGCCAAAGACGCCAACCGGACAGGTTTCATCTGAAACTTCCCATTGACTTTAATGGGTATTTTCAGCTCGAAACAGCCCGAACGACCACTTCAGCGTATGTAGAATTGATGACTAAAACGCTGCCTGTGGGGTTGAATCTCACAAAAATAGAGCTGCTAGAAGAAAAATATGAAAATTAAATTGCTACTGCAATTCTCTTCCCAGCACAAAATACTGAAATTGCGTAGTACACTTCCCTGCTCATGACTAAACCAATTCAGCATTTCTTCAGAATTTGTCTAATTTAATTGAATCAGCTCTGCGTGTGTAAACAACTCCTTTGTTGAAAGAAGCTTTCACTGTTTAGTTTGCCTTAAGTAACAGCAGTCTTCTGTTTGTCTGTAAAACATTTGATTCAATGCAGAGATTAATAAGAACTGCTTCAGACCATTCCACTAGTGGGCTGTAAAACAATTATTACATGTATGTACCTTCTCAAGGCTGCATCAAACAATGTTATTTGTAAGGCAAACAAAAATAAGTTTGAAGAAAATGCTCATGGGCTTTCAGCCTAAAGCTGCTCGGATAAAACAATACTTATATATCTTTTCCGTTGTTCATATTTCTAACATGCCATGGTAAGACACAAATCTGTTTTCATCGTTTGTATTATCTCTCAACGTAAATGTAAATTATTTTAAAAAAAAGAACTGCTGCAATTTGGTGCAATTAGTTAGATTTTTTCTTTCATTTGTTGAATGTGAAAGATTATGCAGAGGGAAAGGATATGGAAATCCTACATGTAGTTGAAGAACAGACATATAGCTAGATTAATTAAAGTATGCCAACCCTGATTGCTCTTCGCTCAATATAACTCTGAGGGAATATACAAGGTTTTGAATAATGCACCCTCTTGACAGAAAAACAAAAGCAACCATATTGCTCTTTATTTTAAACAGCGGTGCATTGCAGAAGAAAGAATTGGTATTAAAAGTACTGTTAATATTCAGAACTTTGCCGTTTATCATTTTGAATGGCTTCTTATTAAAGTACAGTTGTTATTGAAGACAATTTTTTACCAAACAGTGCTATGCTGAACTTCACCAGGGCCCATACGATAGGGGCCCTTATGACATCATTTGACTTTTCTAGTTCTCTAGACGGAGGTTATGTTCATGGCTCCATCGGAGTGGTGAACGCAATTGGAAAAGAAGTGGAAGACACTCTACTTCCAATTAGCGTCACTGAGCGCCTGGATGTAGCCAGGTGATGACTGCTCCAATAGATGGTTGTGATCCCAGAGGTGCGGGCTTTCATCAGGAATGGATCTGTTTTTTGTAGGAGCTAAGCACCATTAAGTAAGTCTGGGCCTACATCCCTAAGATAAATTAGCATCCATTAAAAAAAAAAATATATATATATATATAGGCAATACGATACCGTGTTTGAGACGAATATCAAGAGGCAGGACTCCAATGGATGGTCAAAAAAAGCTTTGTATTGTTAAGACATCATAACCAACGTTTCGGTCCTACATGCGGGACCTTTCTCAAGGTGATGTGAATACAGAGTGCAACAGAACACATATAAATACCCTAAAAACACATAACAAACAGGTGCAATCAATAAAATAATACCTTATTTGATAATTATGAGAAACATGTGTTTGTTATGTGTTTTTAGGGTATTTATATGTGTTCTGAGTGCTGCCTCTTGATATTCGTCTCAAACACGGTATCGTAAATGTGGATAACCATTTATATCCACTCCCACTCCACACACACCTTGTGTAAAGCACTGTATATACTGTGGGCTCTCCATTCATTTTTATTCACACTGATACACATACACACTCTTTCTTCACTTGCTTTCAGGAACCTTTTGACACCTCTAGTCATTAAACACATCCACACCGGGGGAAGGACCAGCACAGATAACATTCCAAGAGACACTGTTTTTAAGTATACCCTTGCTTCATTCATTGTAACATCGCCGGAAGAAGAGATCAGTGTATCTCGAAAGCTCGCACAAATAAAAGCATTTCGTTAGCCACAGAACGGTATCATCTATTTATTTTTTTATTATATATTTATATATATATATATATATATATATATATATATATATATATATATACATATATACATGTGGTAACCACGGGGATCCTGATGACAAAAGACAGCACACCGCAGTAATAATCCAAAAAATGTGTAATTTGAACACAGGGCCGCCAACGTTTCGGTCCTCGTATACAGTGTTCGACAAACCTATACATTTGCTCGCCCCGGGTGAGTGGATTTAACCCCCGGCCGAGTAAATATTGGCCCAAGCAGCCCACGTTTGGTACTAGGTGGCGAGTAGATTTTTTGGTGATTTGTCAACCACTGTGTGTATATATATATATATATATATATTAATATATATATATAAGAAAAGATGGCCTGTAATGTGACACTAATAAATGTCTTTAAATAGACTAGAATAATGAACAGTTTAATAATATTCTGGATAGTGGCTTGGTGTGCTTTTATTGACTGTAAATGACAGATGGTTTTGCAGTTATTTTGCCCATTTTTACACATGCACAGTAATATGCATTTATGACTTACTTTTCACTCTAGTCATTACATGTATTTATTTGTATGTACAGAAAGGTGGTAGATGTGTAGAATAGCTTTCTAGCAGAGCTGTTTGGGCTTATTACAGCCCAAGAATTCAGAAATGCTTGAGAAACAGAGATACAAAATAACTCTACTAGTGTAAGAAGTGATGAATAAAAAGTCTTATTTCTGGTATATTTTTGGGGACAATGGAGCAAAATGGTACAGATCTACCAACAGATTTCATGTAGACATCTGTTTAACAGAACAAATCATGTAATTCAAGGAGCAATCCATGTTGCATTGTTTTGTTTTGTTTTTTTGTTATAGGATTGAAGCAGGGGGACTTCGGAGCGGAACCCCATTCATTTCAGCTGCCCCCCATTCATAGCCTGCTTCCAGAGATACTTACTTCCGTTGGGGATATGAGTATTTCTGCAACCAGGGAACTTGTGTGCCTAATGAAATGGCGGCTTTAAATGTCCCGCTGGCCAAGAGGAAGCAGTGACGTCATCAGTGGTGGCTTCTTATTTGCTCGTGTAACCTGGACATTTAAACTTTACAGATACAGGCAGAACCTACGGAGGTAAGTATCTCTGAAGCAGGGGGTCCCCGGAGTTGAAATAATGGGTTTCCACTCCGGGGACCACCTGCTTCAATCCTAGTACAAAAAAGCAAGAAATGCATCCCGGATTGCTGCTTTAAACTTAACTGAAGTTGCTGTTCATTTGGGGGGGGGGGGGGGGTTTAGATTGTGAGAAAGTGGATGTCCTTTATTTTGATGAGGAATAATGATATGTAAATGTGTATTTCATTTATCAAAATAAATTAAGGGCGGGGGACGTACACCTGTTGAAAGTCCATGTAACATGCTGCTCTTCAATGTGTTTCCAGTTAATCCTGCTCTCATGGCCCTTCTATTCATTCAGAAGTTTTCGGGTGGTTTTTTTTGTGTGTTCGTGTTTAGCTTGGGTCAAAAAAAGAAGTGAAAATTATCATGTCATGTTCCCTCTGCTTAGGCGATGTTGGATATTGCAGCAAATGAGGGTTGGCTTGTGACAGCCTTGAACATAATTCATTTGGTCCAGATGGTGATCCAAGCCCGATGGTATCACGAATCCTGTCTGCTTACAGTTCCAAGCATTGAAAAGAACCATCTTTATCTATTCAGGTGTGTAAAAAACTTGAAGTAGTTACCTTGTTATTAAAAATAGATTGTTTATTGCATTCTTTAACTTTGTTAAAGTATAATAAAGTAATGATTTTTTTTTCAAGTAGTGTAAAAAGTCACCATGTTTTTCAAGTCCAGCGAAATTAAAAAAAAAAAAAAAAAAAAAAAGTTCAAAAATACCTAGTTTCAGAAAAAATAACAGAAATAGCTAATCATAGCATATAGAATAGATTTTAATTTCAAATGTGTGGGTAGCTGCTTTAATGCATTATTTGCATTTATATATTTTATATTGAAATTATAGAAAAATTTGCTATATGGAAAAAAGAAACAAAAAAACAGTATTTCACCATGAAAAGTTCACTCGAAAAAATGTTTCTTACCCAGCATAAATCACACTTTTTTACTCTAGTTGTTTGTCTTCTATGCTGTTGGGGGAAATATGGATGCTAAGGTTGTTAATCAAATGTTTCACCAGGATGTAATACATTGACAGTTACCTGTCATTTTCAAGTATGTCCCTACAAGTCTTTGATGACATCAAAGATTCAATAATTCACAGTTTGAACTTCACAAACTATGGCATAAAGAAATGTTTTACCATGAAATGTACAATGCGCATGCAAATATGAAAAGAAACTGACAGGAATTTGTGGGACAATCTCAAAGCAGGGAGGGGGGGAGATGATGGTTCAGCTAGTCCCTGGGCCATAACTTAACGTTTACATTTTTCTAATATTTGACCATTGAGGTGTGATCTATAATGTTATGTTCTTGTTTCTATAACGCATACAAATATACTTGTGACCAAACATAGATAAAATGTGTGGATCTGACAGGATTGCAGCCAGGTTTGAACTCTCAAATCTTCACAGTCTCCAAATTATGATTCAGGGCAATATGGCATCCAAAGTCAGGGGCTTTAAAATTCCAATGTAGTGAGGTCATTCTTTTTTTGAAGGTCAGGATTTGCTAAAATGTGCATACCTGTCACTGGGAAGTTTCCCCCCTCCCCCCCCCACAGGTAAAAGTGAAACTGTATAGGTATTGAAAATACAAGTGCTATTAGTTAATTAAAATGTTGTGGTTCTTGTCATGTAACACACAATATCTCATGCAGTCGTTGTTTGTTTAACCTGCCCCATAAGTAATTTGAATAAATAGTGTACTGTCGCACTCTTTACCACTAGAAAGCACATTGTATGTACGAAGTATTTTTAGAAACTATTACTGTAATTTTGTAAATTCATGCATGCGTGAATGAAAATAGATACATAGGAGTATACAGGTGCACCAACGAGTATTCTAAAACTTGCCTTAGAAAATCTGGGGCTATCACCAACAAGACCCAGGTACATGCTGGGTACATGCTGCAACATTTCAGTGACATTTCTGCAAAAATGTTGCAGCATGTACCTGGGTCTTGTTGGTGATAGCCCCAGATTTTCCGAGGCAAGTTTTAGAACACTCGTCGGCGAACCTGTATGTGCTCTCAAAATTCACAATAGTTGCGGCTTCTAAAACTCAATGGGGAAATCCCATAGAAAGGAAAGGATAGCACTCCAAAATAGTGGTTAATATTTATTCATCCAATGTTTCGGTCCATCACAACTTCTCAAGGTTAAGAAAGGTTTGCTGTGTTGGACCAAAACATTGGATGAATAAATACTAACCACTTGGCCACTATTTTGGAGTGCCTCTCTTTTCACTTAATTTCATTCAAATCAACACATTTCATTATTGTAGAGTTACTTATGTCCTAACATAGCTGTACACTTTACAGCTGTGGATTTAGGTAAAATATATTGAACCATATCATTTTACTATAATAGAGCCTACTAGACCCAAAGCTTGTCCATAAAGAGCTGGCCCGTTATCTCAAATAAGTAGCAACAGTTTTATAAAACTCTAGTTGCCCTCATAAATATGTTCTTACATATGTTCAAAGTTCAACATTTTGAATGGAGTATTAACAAATAGCCACAAATTTCCATCTATTTCTAAATAGCCATCATAGGTTGTGGAAGCCATTATAGGTTGTAAGCTCAGATTTAAAATAAAAAATCTCTGTTCTGAAATCGGCAAATAACTTTAATACATACCTCTGATTAAATACAATAACAAATGTAGCATTTATAGAAGATGCTGCCTTTGGTAAAATAATGAAACCCTCACAATTGTACACTGTGAGGATTATTTTAAATGTGTGCAAGTTATATATAACTTGTCTTTACAAGAAAAGTTTAAATATTATAAAAATCTATTCCTGTCATAACTGTTTTTTCCCTTTTATTTCAGTAAATGGAACCAGGGAAAAAGAAAAAGTAATTCTGGAGATTTCACAGGCCCCATTGAGTGTCTTCCAGAGCTGATTGCTGTGTGTGAAGGAAGGGAAGACATGTTCACTTGCATTATAGAGCGTGACCTTCAAGCCATGCAGATTTCTAAGGTAATATGCTTTGTCAATGTCCTGCTTACAATTTCCATAAAATAAGTGCTATTAAGTTGGATCATTTATATACTCACAATAGTAATGGAGATAGTGAGTAGAATTCCTATCTAAACCAGTCCCCGGTACTGTTGAAGGAGCCCATGGATCTTAAATTATGTTAAACATTTAAATAAATAAATGGAGCAAATATCAGCCTGCTTGACACAGGGCTGTTGGACATTTGATAATATTTATAAAATGGTCGAGAACATTTTTTCAAAGGGAAACGCTGAGGGTGTAAGATGACTTGAGTAGTCGGACAATAATAGGTAATCCCCCCTTTAGTATCTGATGCAGTGAGTTGGCTGTCTGCAATCTCCATTACCCAGGGTATATGAAGGTTAAAAAATCTTCCACGATTTTCTAGCCTCAGGGATGCTGTCAATGTTCAGCGATGCAGCAACCAAATAAGTACCAATGTTACAGGTGTACGAATTTGGAAAAGCTTTTCATGGAAGGTAGTACATGTGCCCAAATGATTCTCCAGTCAGCTTCCAGCCACTTGCGACTTTGCATGCTTCCCCTGTTTCTATTTTGTATTCAGAAGTGGCACACACTAATTTGGTTGATTTCTGAAGTGCTTAAATGCAAGTACAGTATTAATGTAATTGTTTAGAAGAATTTTTTTTTTTTACTTATTGGTTATTACTTCATAAATTGGTTCTCTCTTGGCTCCAAAAAGATTAATCTACAGTAATGGTGAATGGTAATACAGTATTTAATAGAAATTATAGTGTTAAGCAGCTGGAATGGGCACCCATTCACTTGATAGTAGATGACAGGGGTTGTATACGTAGTAAGGGATGAAGGTGTAAGAATGTCGTGAAGCTGCTCCCCTATTTATACTGTGAGCTTGTAGGGAGCCTATAATTGTGTGAAGTGTGGGGGAGAATAATACAAAATATGATAGAAAATAGGTCTCAAAAAGTAGAAAAGGTTTACACACCTCTATAACAGAATGGCCACACTGACAAATAGCAAAGAATGCAAAGAAATAGAAGGTACTGTAGCACTCATCAGTATAACTCACTGTGTCTTCATCCTTGCAATTCAAAAATAGGACATCCAAGCTTGAAATCAATCTTATGTCAAGTGTGGGGGTGAGTCAGAAACAGGAGATAAGAGATTGGCTGCAACCCAGGAGTGTCTTTAAACCGACAGCAAAATAAATGAGTAGCAGAGGCATAGGTCATATCGTGGTAAGCTTTGTAGGTGAGAATTCAAATATTGAGTCTGATTCTGGATTATATGGGTAGCTTCTGTAGGGCCTTGCTCAGGTGAGTAGCAGAGGGAGGGTTTGTGTGACATACAGTAAATGAACTTGGCACCAACATTATGGACCAATGAAACCAAGGCAGGAGAGAGGGAGAACGGTTAGGAGCAGGTTGTAGTAATTGAAACATGACTTTGAGGGAGTTAAATTCAAAATGTGTTACTAACGGGTAGAAAAAAGGTTGAATTCTGGCAATACTGGTGAAGTGGAATCAACAGTACTGAACCATGTGTGTTGAATGAGAGCGCCGAGTCATAGATGACTCAAAAGCACCAAGCTTGTGGTGAGGATGGTGCAGTCTTTAAAGGTAAGTGAGAACTCTGATTTACAAGTGGAGATATACAGTAGGATGCGAATATGGAAAGTGCAGTTGTTGAGCTTGAGGTTACAGTAGGGCGTTCAATTGGATATAAAGGAAAGGTAATTTGTGACACTACTGGAGAGGAGAGTAGCAATTAAAAAGGAAACCAATGTAATGCAATGTGTGTTGGAGAAGTTTATGATCAGTAGCGCTAAAGGCAGCAGAGAGCTTTAGGAGCATTGTACCTAGGCTTCTGTCACAATGTATTTCAAGCCCTTCTCTTGGGCAGTCTTGTGGAGTTTTGAGTAACTGTGTGGATTCTATTTGTTATTAATGAAATTTGCGGTGTGAACTTTAATTCATAATGTAAATGGGGACAAGAGCATTCACTTTGCTATGTTGTTGTAAATTAAAATTAGCCAGGCTGTGGAAAATGGTTGGGGAATTGATCATCTAACATTGTGATATCAATGGGTGGAGTGAGTGAACAAGATTTATATTTCATTCATTATTTCAAATTGTGAACTGGAGCAGACTTGGGAAACCTGTATGAATCATCTAGATGAACTATATATGTTTTGTCTTGGAAAAGTTAATATAACTCCATTTGTAATTTTTAGTTTGCATTTTTATTTAATATATTTGTTTTTTTCTATGGCTCTTATATATATGTATATTCAATATATACATGCTTATGATATACATTTGTGATTCAAATATTCATAGATCTCTGTAATTTGTAAATTCTATGGGACCGGGATAATTGTACCTGCAAAATTATATGTATAGCACTGCATACTGTCTGTGCTGTATAGGGAAAACATAAATATATTATACTGTATTACATTTTCTGATTATTTCTTAAATGCAAAGCAGTATTTGTACCTCAATTCCAAAGGAGCTCTTAAGAGCAACAAGCAAAAGCAACACACATATATTCTGAATTTATCATGTGTCTTTCTCCAGCTGCTGTATGTTTTGCCACATTTGGAACCTACAATATTAGTAGCCTTAACTTGCTTTGTATGGCACCTGAAGATGTTGAATATTGAGACCACCAATGTATTTTCTGACATACTTCAATACTGTTTAAGACAATATTGATTAAATATTTAATCATACTGTAGCCCCCTGTAAACAGCACGGGCTATATATATCTTTCTCCTACTGTAGTAAGTCCTGTTAAGGGCAGGCGCCAGTAGTAATCATGGGTTTTCCCCCTTCACGCCCTGCCTTGAGTCATAGATGCAGGCCCCTGACTCTGCTGCAGGCATGAAACAGATGGGAGGTCCTGCTGACATCACGAGGGGTGAGGCTGACTCTATTTAGTAGCCAGTTCCTGTGAGTGACAGTAGTCTAGTCTAGTTCAAGTCTGTCCTGGGAGTTGGAGGAGAGGAGTAGGTCGAGCTCTGTCCTGGGAGCAGGAGAGAGAGAGATAGAACTCTGGCCTATTAGTTTGGAGAGTGAGCAGAGCTCCAGTGGACCAATGCCCCTCACCCTGATGAGGGGGTGAGGTGGAGGATCTATCCCCACCCAGAGTATACCCTCTGAAGTGGGCATTGGGGTATTGAGGCCCCTCACAGACCATCCTGTCGGAGTGCATCTTGGAGGAAAGGAGAGGAGAAGGCCTGTACACCTTTGGATTGCCTTGGGTGCTGCTGCTGCTATGTGCTGCCAAGGCTGCTGTGTGCGAGCTAGAGACAATAAAGAGACATTGCTGATTTTATCAGAGACTGTGTGTTATTCTGGAGCATCCACCCTGGGACCAGGGTTATTTCTTCTATAAGGGTCCTACCCCATATCCCTGGGAAGTTATAGAGGATGGAGGCGCTGCACCACCACTAAAGAATGAGGCAACTACCCCAGAAGCCTGGTCCTGTGTCCCCAACATCATCGCGGGAAGCTCAGGCCCTTCTGTTACCGGCAGGTACGCACCACTCAAACAAGTGTAGCCAGCCCTCACACACCCTAGATATAGCATCTGTGTCTGGGGGGGGGGGGGGAATATGGGTTACAATACCTTTCACTGTGGGCTCCAGGTGTGCTGGAGACAGGCCCCACTGTGAAGGTTATACTCCATACCCCTACCCAATAGACTGTTACATAGGCAGGGATATATAAAACAGGGTCCTTTATTGCATTCACTGCAGGTGTTATTACAGCGAAAACATTTATCAGCATAGGATCCCAGGCCTCTGGATGGTGCCTGGCCTTCTCTCAATTGAGGCCTTTGCAGTCTGATCTATTCACCTCAACCCCCTAAGGGGCTGAGACCTCCCAGCCGGGTGGGACTCAGACTGACTGTAATTCAGAATGTACCCTCCCAAGTACAGAGGAGGAGGGGACAAGGTCTGCACACGGATTTGCTGCACACAGACCAAGTGTCACCTCCACTCCAGTCACTCAGAGAGGCTGCTTGAGGGTGGAGAAAACCCAGGATGACAGCCTGTCATAGCCTGCAGCTATCAGGACTTACATGACAGGGATGGACAGAAGGATAGCCAGCACCAACCATGTCTACATAGTATTTAACACAGCATTGTTAATATTCAAAAGTAAAGTGATTAATATATTATTATGGTAATCTGTAAATGGAGTACAGTATGTGTGAAGGTTTATTCCTTTTATGCACAGTCAATACAGGCAAACTCTTTCCAAAGCTGAATACATATTCACAGCACCTCTCCCTGTGTTAAAGGAAATCCAGATGAATACCATCTCCACAAGTATTAATAAATAGAACAGGGGGTGATGTTTGCATGAATTGGAATAAGAGAACTAGTGGTTAGTAAAAATATATATTTTCTTACGGTTCCTAGAGTACTGGAGAAGAGGAGATTGACAAATTTGAATCAGTGGTTGGTTGAGATGCTAGCAATTTGCATCTTTGTAGCATGCAAAGAGCCCATTCTTTTGTGAACAGACTTAAAGTGTTGATGGAATAGATCTATGTGCCGTTTACCCAGTATTTCTACTTAGCAAGGATTAATGCTTGCATACCACATAATCGGCTTTACAGCATAAATCCGAATATTTAGAGCTGAGAATAGTGAGAGTGTCTTCTCTAACTATAAGTAATAAACCCTTGATAGGATACAGCTATGTATGCACGCTGTCACCTGGCCGGCTCCTCTCTGGTGTGTGCTGCTGATAATGAACCAATGACGGAGAGCAACAGTAGCAGTAGGATTAAAACTCCCTGAAGCCCCTGCTGCTGATATAGGGACACATGACAAAACAGCCAATCAGTGCAAAGGATCCTCTGGGCATCTAGGAAATGCAGGGAAGTAAAAGGAGGAGTTGAGAAGTGAGAACGTAGAGAGGAGTACTCCAGAGATGCTGCAGAGAACAGTCCCTGTCTGAACTGCCATGAACTGAGGGGAGTTCGGGCTGATGCAGAATAACATTAGGACCTGGCCATGAGGACAACTCAAAGGAGCTGGGTGATGAGGTTACAGCGGCTCCCCGAGTGGAGCTGAATGCAGATCAGCTGCCTTACCAGATTAAGGGAGGAGTGAGTAACTACAAAGGAGATCCTCACCACATACAAAGGGTACCGAAGCCTTTGCGAAGAGACAGGCCTGCTACAGTAACATACTCCAACGTTGTGCCAGCACTCACACTTGGGCCCCTTTTAGCCTGGGGTCAATGGGACTTGGGAGAGACACTGATACACAACTGCACAACGAATTATGTGAGATTTATTGTGCCTATACAGTATGTGGATGATCCTCCAGTTTTGGAATCATATATATTTATAGATATGTGTTTGTAGGGGTTTACTATGAATACGTTCTGGTTATTCACAGCCCGGTGTCGTGTCCTGTTGTCTGGCTTTCAGGCCACGTGCTCAACTAGGTTATAGCTAGGTAGTTTTAACCGCTCATCCTATTGTGAGATCATTTGTGATCAATAATAGGGTGCATGAGGAAAGATACATTGGCATATACACATATTTATCCAAGAAGGATTGAAAATAAGTCCTCTCTTTGCACTCTCTATTGTATTCTATGTGAAATACATATGTAGATATATCATAGGCTATTACATCGGCGAGGACTATCTAAAACCAAAACATAATAACATTTTATTACATCAAAAAGAATAACAAGTGACTATGTGAAAACTTAAAAAGGTTTAAAATTCCTGTTCACAGAGGGGTTGGTGGTAGGAGACTCTATATTATTTCAGACTGTGAAAAACACATAAATTATGTGTGTCTGTATACTTATATATAACCACACTGTCAGCTCAAATAAGTAGTCAATCAAATATAGGTAACTGCTCAGTATATAATGGTGATAAGTAACCACTGGGTTAAGTGCACATCCCTATGAGTATTTTCTAATTAAGGATACATCAGTAGAGTATATGAACTTATCTGTAGGTGTGGTCTCACGTTTGTCCCCTTCATGTGTTTTACCTATCATTAATTAGTCAGGAAGGGGCCGGACTGAGTACATACACACATATAAATAGCTGTGACGTATTTCCGTCATTTATCCCCTGATGAAATCACCGTGTGTGTGATGAAACGCGTTGGGAAGAGTGTGAGCTATTGATATTGAGTAAACTCCACTGCACTACCTGCTGGGACTCTACGAACTTTGTCACTTACCTGTGTATGAGTTACGCCAGTCTTCACCTCGCCGGGGTCACAGAACCATTTCCTCCCATCCGGGTGCCACTGTGTGAGCGGTGGACTTCCGGGTTACATCGGGAGAGGTGTGCAACCTCCAAGGCCCTGCTGGACGGTGGCTCAGAGGAGCTGAGACTTCACGGAGGAGAGGCGTGGAAACGGAGCAGCATTATCGTGCAGTTGGCGAATGAGTATACTCATTACATGTTTTTATATCACGTTTGTTTGTGAGTTTAATATTGCTGGACCTAGGAATTGTATTAAAAGTGTATTTGTCATATTACACTAGGATCGGGCGCTTTCTTTTCTTGTGTTTATATATATATATATACAGTGTTCGACAAACCTATACATTTGCTCGCCCCGGGCGAGTGGATTTAACCCCCGGGCGAGTAAATATTGGCCCAAGCAGCACACATTTGGTACTAGGTGGCGAGTAGATTTTTTGGTGATTTGTCAACCACTGTATATATATATATGTATGTATGTGTAATTTATATTTACATACACACACATACTCTTGCATCACTAACACTCAGGGACCATTTAACACCTCAAGTCATAAAACGCATACTGCACAGGGGGGAGGGATAGACTTCACAGAACACATTCCAGAATGCACTGTTCTAAAGTTAAAAAAAAACTTTTTTGGCTCACTCATTGTAACATCGCCGGAAGAAGAGATCAGTGTATCTCAAAAGCATGCACAAATAAAAGCACAAATAAAAGCATTTCGTTACATAGTGTGTGTGTGTGTGTGTGTGTGTGTGTGTGTGTGTGTGTGTGTGTGTGTGTGTGTGTGTGTGTGTGTGTGTGTGTGTGTGTGTGTGTGTGTGTGTGTGTGTGTGTTACGAGAGAGTGAATAGAAAACCATTGACAGTGAGGGATGTGCTTTTGCACTTTGCACAGTGTTCTTGATTTGCCTGGCTGGGTACTGCTGTTGCGGCTCCGGACCTGGCAGTGATACCCAACGGCTGAATGCAGCAACTCTAGTAATAGAATGGCAGTGGCTGCTGCCTCAGTGGCCTGGGCTGTGTAGTGGCACACTAGCTGCAGAGAATGAGGGAAACGAAATGTGCATAATTTTAACCCTCCTTGAAATTAATTCACACTGTATTGTTGTTATAATCTTATTATTAACTATGAATATACTGCTATATAATTTATATACTAGACACCGAGACGGTATAGGAGAAAAGCACACGCCACTGAGGCCAGGCAGGTACCAGCCGAGGGAATGGACTGAACACATACAGACAGGGGTCAGTCCAGTGACAGGCTAATGGTTAAGCTACAAGTTTTATTAAGTAAATAATGTATATATGTTTGACCTATAGTACAGCAGCAGCCCTAACCAACCACCAACAGCTAAAACCTGCCTACAACACAACGGCTTACACGTGAAGCTGCACCCCTATTTATATACACCTCCCATAATAAATCCCCTGAAAAGTCTTCTCTTTCCCCTGCAGGTCCTGAAAAAAACAGGACTCTAAGTGTTGCATGACATTACGACGTCCCGTTGTCATGGCAACACAGCATTATTTGATGCCTCACGGCCATTTTTTTCAGGACTTACAGGGGAAACAGTAGAATTTTCAGGGGAGAAGACGGAGATCGCTGCACTCCACCGCCGCACCACACCGCCGGACCCCGCCGCCAGTAAGAGTTGTGAGGGGGGGGGGGAGGTAAGAGCCATGGAAGGGGGGGGTAATTTTAATTAAAGTGCGGCCCGAATCTGCTTTCCTTGGAGCAGTTTGGCCCGTTTCACATTATAAGTTGTGCAGGCCTGGTATAGGGTGGCTTACCATGAAAAAAGTCCCTCCCACTGTATGCATTGTGATCAGTGACGTCACCTTGAGGGTATATATACTGAGAATGAAGGTTGTAGAACTTCGGTTCCTGGGAGTGACAGTTGGAGGAGCCTCGCAGTTGGTAATGTAAATAAGTTCCTGTCTATAGTTAATGTATAGTGATAATGTCCTGTCTCTGTTTGTTGTTTTGTAGTTGGGGAAAGGCCAATCTAGTTTGCGTCCATAGCAATGGAAGTGCAGAAGCTTACAGGTTCCTACAGCGGAAGCTTACAGCTGCAGTGGCCGTTATTCAAAAAAATCACGTGTTGTGTACATCGCAATACCGATGTCATGACGCGGGATGTCTTCCAACCTTACCGCCTTAAGACACGAGTGCAGAAAATGGCATTTTAGAGTTCTGGTTTTTAAACACCTTAAATTGACACAGTAGCACAGTACTGTACACATTCTAATTCATTCATTTCATTGCACCCAAAGAAACAGAATCCATGCAATTCAACAAAGCAATCGCGATAAGCGCGGGTGCCTGGGGCGATTGGCCGCGTTCATGCTGCGTGGAGTACAGCAGAGCACACGAAATCGGAGCTGTGATTTGTTTGAATAACGGCCGCTCCAGCTGTGTGCCCTATTGGGGTTATCCAAGTGGTAGTCCTGGGATCTAATTGTATTGGCCCTGCTAATAGGCCCCCTGTTGTCTCCGAAACACAGTGCTTAAGAGAGGTACCTTGTGCCGAGATAATGATCCCACAGTTCATGATAGTAAGGGTAACCTAAGATGGGGCGCTATTGAGATAAAGAGTTGCAGATGCTACGCAGTAGAATAGAAGAAGTAACGGCGGTCACTGCATGAATAGAATCTCCGCCAAAGTGAAGATAAAATCAATCTTTATTCAAGACGTGGTGCTGGACATCACAAAGATTCAATTCTCTGACGCGTTTCGTTCCGTTTAGGAACTTTATCAAAGAGTATAATGAATCTGGTCACATGGATCTTAAATAGGCAGGTCCCCTTCAATCATTGGCTGAAAATTAAATTGAATCAGGTAAAAGTAATTAATGGAACTCTGATTCATGATTGAAGCCTTGTGTGGAGAGGGAACATGTCTATAAATATATACTGTGAATACACAAAAACACATAATAGGACAAGTGATAACAACAAAACAAATAATTAATAAAATGATACTATTAAAAACAAGTACAAGTGATGTGCAGCATCCTGAGTTAAAAAATATATGTGTACATAAACAAATTGCACAGGGAAAACATGGTAAGAGTTAATGAGTAAAAATATATATATAACACATGTTGAAACATAATGAATACTGATTATATATTTAAAATCTGTATGTATGTAAACCAATATAATGTCAAACTTATATTGAAAAATCAATAAAATAATATAATAAATATTGATGATTAGTGAGATGTTTCTCACATTGAAATGTGAGTCCCATGGATGACAATCTCAATACAATTAATGTTTGTTTCCAACATTGCACAGAACATAATAGATGTATATAATACAAAGTACCAAATACAAAGTTGTGTTGAGATGCATGGAGACACACTCCCAAGACTCCCCTCGCATTCAACCATGCAAGAAGTGTTTCAACTCCCACTCATGGTTGATGCCGTGCGGATGGAGAGTGTTGAGAGTGTATATCCAAAACATCTCTTGTTTATTTAAGGTATTTTCCCTATTGCCACCTCTGGGGTGGCAGGGAATATGTTCTATAGCTGAAAAAGAAAAGTTCTGAATGCCCCCATGAGGGCATTGTGCAAAGTGTCTAGGAACTGGATGGTTTAAGTCCCTTTTCTTAATTAAACGTACATGTTCAGATATTCTTTGTCTGAGTGGTCTTATTGTGCGGCCTATATATTTATGTCCGCAGCCACAAAAAAGGATGTAGATTACAAACGAAATGTTACAATTAAGAAAGGTCTTTATATGATATTTCTTAGAATTAGTATAAGAAATGTATTTACTCTGGCAGGCGTACTGGCACATGGAACACGTCCCACATTTATAGAAACCCTTGGGAATGCTCGAAATTCCAGTTAAGTTGGATTTAAAATTGAACATACTTGGTGATAAGTGTGATGCCAAAGTTTTGGCTTTCCTATAGGAAAATCTTGGACCTTGTTGCAATAGTGGGCGGATGTCTTTGTCTAGTAACAATGTGTGCCAATGTTTAGATATTATATTGCAAATATCTTGAGATTGTGAACTATATGTGCTAATGAAGAAGGGACTTTTATTATTGTCCGATCGTGACAATATTTCTCTTTCATGTTTGGGTATATAATTTCTAGATTTTTTGCACACAAGTTCACTCCTCTCTTTGAGATCTGCTTTAGCAAAAGCTGTTGCTATATCTTTTGCTGAGTATCCCCGCTCTAGAAACCTCTCAGACATTTCCCTTGCACGGGACAGAAACACCTCATTATCTGAGCAAAGTTTTTTTTAATCTAATAAATTGTGTCCCTGGTATATTCCTGATCAACGACCGTGGATGGGAGCTTTGAGCACATAATAATGTGTTTCTAGAATTCTGCTTCCTATAGATGTCGGATTGAATGGTTTTATTTGCGTCAATATACATTAGTGGGATCGCTTGTTTTCCTTTTTGCTCATTTTGACATCTGAGGGTAGTTTTGACCCATACCCCGCCACACACACATCTTAGGAGCATCGAACATTATGGGGTTCATTCCCCCTACTCTATAGACGCTACGCAGTAAATGGCCACTTAAGATGACAGAACCGAGCTTATGCACTTTCCTAACATGAGAGAGTAAGGATTACCTGGGGAAGAATTAAACCGTACAAACCTGGTTGTTATCCAGTTAAAGTGTGTCTAGTAACGAATGTCCACGCAGCCCAAGCACGCTGCCTAGGGGTCACACTCGACTCCTCTCACATTCGCCCCTCACATTCAAGACATATCTAAAACCTGTCGATTTTTCCTCCGCAATATAACAAAGATACCTCCGTTCCTCTGTTGCTTGACTGCTAAAACTTTGACTCTGGCCCTCATTCTCTCCCGCCTCGATTACTGTAACCTCCTGCCGTCCGGCCTTCCTGCCTCTCACCTGTCTCCCGTACAATTTATCCTAAACGCTGCTGCCAGAATCACTCTACTCTTTCCTAGATCTGTCTCAGCATCTCCCCTCATGAAATCACTCTCCTGGCTTCCTATCAAATCACGCATCTCGCACTCAATTCTCCTCACTTTTAAAGCTTTGCACTGTTCTGCTCCTACTTACTGTACATCTCAGCCCTAATTTCTCGCTATGCACCATCCCGACCTTCTCTCTACCCTTTTTATCTAAAGCCCTCTCCCGCCTTTAACCCTTCTCACTGACTGCCCCACACCTCTGGAATGCCCTTCCCCTCAATACCCGACTAGCACCCTCTATATGCACCTTTAAGACCCACCTTAAAACACACTTGCTTAAAGAAGCATATGAGTAGCACGGTGGTTAATACAATACACGATACATAAAACTTGGCCCCCTGCAGACGCACTTACCTGAATGCCCTCCTACTGTCTCTGTACGTTCCCCCCACCAATTAGATTGTAAGCTTCCCGGAGCAGGGACTCCTCTTCCACAATGTTACTTTTATGTCTGAAGCACTTATTCCCATGATCTGTTATTTGTATTATTTGTTATTTATATGATTGTCACGTGTAGTACTAATGTGAAGCGCTATGTACATTAATGGCGCTATATAAATAAAGACATACATACATGTCTAGATGTGAAGAGCATAATCAACATCTGTTAATAAAGCTCCTTTTTGTACTGTAAGGCCGCGGCCATGCGGAGAGTGACTGCGCGTGCGCCACTAACAAAAGGCCGTACCTCAATGAGGACGGCCATAGAGCGTGCATGTGCAAGAGCGACGGCGCAGCCTTTTTTTCGTGCGACAAAATATTTGATTTTGTCGCTCAATGGCCGGGTCATTTGAGCGATTCCGCCAATGAGGGCAAACAAGCTCCGTGAGGCCACGCCACCCCGTTGCGTCTCCCCCCCCCGGCCATGAATCGCCTCTGCAGAAGGCGCGCGTGACGCCACATGTTCAATCGCACTCATCATTGCGAGGCTTGCAAGCAATGGGATTTGGCCTTTTCATGTAACAAAGCTCAAGGACAATGAATACATACAGCATGTGGTCACTACAGCTATATCCCGGCCACAGATGAAATCACAGACTATGTTTGTACTTTTTTAAATATTTATGAAGAAGTCATAGTTTTGTTATATATCAATTCTTTGCTCAAAGTGCACAAAGCATAAAGTATGTGAACTGTGGGATTCCAATGTGCCTTATTTTCCTATAGCTAATGTGAAATGTAACATTTAAGATTTTGAGCGATGCAGGGGAAAATTGAACAATATGAAATGCTCTATATAAAATCATTTCCATTTACAATCGTTTTCAAATGGGAATTAGACTCTGATTTTCACTGAACTTGTTAACCAAGAGAGAACTGAATCTTTGGTTATCCACTTCATTAGGTGGTTAATATAATATTGCTTATACTCATTAGGCTATTGTCCCTACAGATGAAAATGTTTTCTCCACAGACTATTATGTGCTTTGCATTAAGGGCAATAATTTTATACTATAACATCTTACTCCCTTGTGTGCATATACAATATAATAAATAGTCTATTAGTCACTCCTACATTTTTTTTACACTAGTACTCTTAGTATTAATCCTTATTTCTTAATGTATGTATAAACTAATCGCTATCTATTCCCCCCCCCCCCCTAATATTCATAGTGCAGTTTTACATCTTTTTGCTAGGCTATAGGCTATTCTGTAAAGTAGCATATTTCAATATTTTAATTTGTGCCGTGTATATTATATATATATTGTGGTGTACATTAAATGCATGTCAACAATACATTTTGCTAGATTTTTGTTTTGATGGGTTTTTTTTTTTCTAGAACAAAACTATTGTGGCATGAAAGATTGTATTTTAGAATCATTATTGTCCAGTGCCACAAGTGAACCGTGATGATTTCTCTACCTTTTTAATAAAAGAAAATGTGTTTATATTCTATTTCCTCATGTTAACTTTTTTTCATAGTGTTGATAAGGGATAAAGCTATATCATTTTTCCCTCTCAGAAAATCATTGAATGATTAGGATGGTTTATACAGGGCTGTATAGAGGAAATTTAAATATTTACATTTTCAGGTAGCTGATCTGTTTTCTTCACCATACAATTAGGAGTTTGTTATAGTAGGTAAAAGGATTGTTCAATTTCAGAAGAATAAAATACGCAACAACAACAGTGAATGAATGAATAACATTTCAATAAACCATATTAAATGTCTGCATTTCTAATTCGATTATCATCAAAAATATGAATAAAGGCAATTTGTATAAATCGGAACAAGGTTTCACTTAACAACACATTTCTGTCATAATAGAAATTGAGCTCACACCAAGTTTCAAATGTGATGGAAAATTATCAGAACATTGTTATAATTAGTTCAGGGAGAACTCAGATGTAAACTTACCTAATTTATTTGCATAAATTGTCATTCTGTTATCTTTAAAACCAAATGCAAATTGGCTCTGTCTGATATGATGATGGATATCTGGCTCAAAAGTACTTCAATTTGCGTAGCAATCTGGTGTCGTCTCTACTGTGAGGCGATCCCAGGTAACATCAAAATTCTGAATTATTCCAGAAATTAGCAGGTTTAAAGCATCAATTTAAGTGCTAATTGCGGTAGTAATGAGAAAAAGCAGTACTACTGCGAGATTTGCATCTTCTGCCCCATCAGTATGCCTGCAACGGCTGCTGACTGGGAGAGGATTTGGCTGCTAATTAAATAATTGTATGCATGGTAGTGTTCTTGTCTGATTCAATAGATGAAGATTAATCCTCCGATAAATATGTTTGGCTGGTGTTCACAGTACCTGCAAAAATAGCTTGTGTGTGAGCGTGTATGTGGACTATGTTTGTATGCATTTATAAAAAAAAATATACATATATATATATATATATATATATATATATATGTGTGTGTGTGTGCACATATATAGCTATATATTCAAAATACAACCTTTGTAACATCATGACAAGAATTAACAACGTGCTTGATAGAGCCTCCAATGTCTAACACATATTATTTATAGTACAAATTATGGTAATCTAGCATCACTTCAGTTTATAGAGGTAATATAAACCCAATGTAATTTTTGAAATGACTTTTTATTGCCCATGTAAAGTACTACAGTAATACATACAAATGTTATTATGATTTAATATGTACTTTGAAACACTAGTGTTATATTCAAAAGAATTCCTTTTATTTGGAAATAGAGGAAAATCTTTTGGGGATATGTATCAAACACGGACGATCTGCGTCAATATTCAAGCAGCGACATGTGTGAATCTTTAAAATGTCGCTTATAACATTTGACACAGATATCTTTGAAGGAGAGGCTGACGCCACTTAATCCTAGCGGATTTATTTGGCGCAAAGAGAGTGGAAAACTTTCCCAGCTATAGGTACACCTTTTGATGCATCAAATTAGAATATTGCACTGACTCCTCCCTTAACTCCTCCCATAACCACTCTCCAAAACCCTCATGGCGCAGGGGAAGCAAATTGGGACAAAAAATTGAGAAAAGCCGCTTGATACATTGACAGTCGCACAGAATGATAAGTGACGCAATTGAACCCGGTATTGGAGCAATGCTCCAGTTTGCAACAGTTAATACATATCCCCCTTTGAGCTCAATAAATCCAGCTCAAGAGCAAACTACATTTTTTTTTATTTTTTAGAACAATGCATTTTTATAAATACTTTATATCACAAACATTAGCTTACTTCAGCTGCTATCATTTTCATATTAAACCCAATGCAGTTTAACATAAATTTCTGTGTAATACATTTTTCTGGTAATACTTCCCCTCACAACTTTAGATGCATTGGACCTTTTAAAAATAAATAACCATAAAATTCAGTAGTTTCTATCAAACACAAAACTTCTTGTTCTGTTATTTAATAATAGTGCTAGATCAGACTGTTGCAATAACCAAGTTGAAGAGCCATATGTGGTCAAGGCTAAAAATGCACAGTGATCATTAACCTTTGCAATACAAGAAGACTGACCCTTAATTGTAGATCAATTAAGGGATTGAAAAACAATTGGTTAAAATGATGTGCATCAATTTTTCAAATATATTTCTTTTTCCCTATAGGCTTGGAACTTTGTATCAAATCTTCCAGTTATAGAAGTTGGATTGAGCATTAAAGGATGGTGGGAAGATGCAATTCAAACAAAGAATGAACTACCCATTCCTACCGTCCTCCCTGGCAAACCAGACAAAAAATGGGCCAGTTTACATGCTGATCAAGAATATGTGCTCCAAGTAAACCTACGCAGGATCCGAATGGGATACAAAAAGGTACATTATTGATGACTCCTGCTGATGACCATCATTGGTCAGATGTTTCGGTTTACGGTAAACGTACCGTCTTATTTTTATTTATAAAATGTTTTACCAGGAAATTAATGCATTGAGAGTAAACTCTCGTTTTAAAATATGTCCTTGGCACAGAGTTATGATGACAATACATGGTTACATAACATTTATTTATACAGCGAAGTAGTCACATTTTGTTAAATATCGTCACAGAAAGGTCTAGTGCACCCTGGCGGTTTCATCAAGAAGAGGATCTCTAATGGTGATGCAGGAACACCGAGAGGTGCAGTCCCAAATCTGGCCAAAGTCCTTTTACAGCTCCAGGAGTACTTTGCAGCACACACTCAGTACCAACTTGTAGTTCAAAGTAACATATTTTTTATTACAGAGGACCATGACAAAAGTGCAACGTTTCATGGGACGGGGTGCAGTATATTGTCAATATAAAGCACATGATCAAGCAACAGACAGTGACTGGGTGGGTGGGTGTTAGACAGTGACTTGGTAAACAGTGACTGGGTGGGGTAGGTGGGAAACAGTGACTTTGGGAGACAGTGACTCTTGACAGTGACTGGGTGGTTGGGTGGGAGACAGTGACTGGGTGGATGGGAGACAGTGACTTGGTGACTGGGAGACAGTGACTGGGTGGGGAATGACAGTGACTGGGTGGGTGGGAGACAGTGACTGGGTGGGTGACAGTTGGTGACAGTGACTGGGTGGAGGACAGTGACTGGGTTGGGGACAGTGACTGGGTGGGGGACAGTGACTGGGTGGGGGACAGTGACTGGGTGGGGGACAGTGACTGGGTGGGGGTCAGTGACTGGGTGGGGGACGGTCAGTGACTGGGTGGGGGACGGTCAGTGACTGGGTGGGTGACGGTCAGTGACTGGGTGGGTGACGGTCAGTGACTGGGTGGGTGACGGTCAGTGACTGGGTGGGTGACGGTCAGTGACTGGGTGGGTGACGGTAAGTGACTGGGTGGGTGACGGTCAGTGACTGGGTGGGTGACGGGTGGGTGACGGCCAGTGACGGGTGGGTGACGGTCAGTGACTGGGTGGGTGACGGTCAGTGACTGGGTGGGTGACGGTAAGTGACTGGGTGGGTGACAGTCAGTGACTGGGTGGGTGACGGCCAGTGACGGGTGGGTGACAGTCAGTGACTGGGTGGGTGACGGTCAGTGACTGGGTGGGTGACGGTAAGTGACTGGGTGGGTGACAGTCAGTGACTGGGTGGGTGACGGGTGGGTGACAGTCAGTGACGGGTGGGTGACGGTCAGTGACTGGGTGGGTGACGGTCAGTGACTGGGTGGGTGACGGTCAGTGACTGGGTGGGTGGGGGACAGTGACTGGGTGGGTGGGGGACAGTGACTGGGTGGGTGGGGGACAGTGACTGGGTGGGGGACAGTGACTGGGTGGGGGACAGTGACTGGGCGGGGGACAGTGACTGGCGGGGGACAGTGACTGGGTGGGGGATGGTCAGTAACTGGGTGTGTGACGGTGACTGAGTGGGTGACGATGACTTGGTGAGGTGACTTACCTTGACCAGCTTGCCGCTGGACGCTTCCCCCTCCTGCTCCTGATATCCCCGCAGCAGCTCCCCGGGACAGGAGGTGGCTTGGGGGAGGGGGCGTGGGAGGTGGGCTCGGGGGGGGGGGGCATGGGAGGTGGGCTCAGGGGGTGCGCGGGAAACTGGCCTGGGGGGGGGTGCGGGTCCAGGAGGAGCTTGCTGGTACTTCCCCCTCAGACCCACGTTGGGAGCATGGGGGGGGAGCTTGCCGCAGGAGGTGCTGGCTGCCGGTACTTCCCCCTCCGTCCCGTGGGCCGCAGGAGGTGCTGGCTGCCAGTACTTCCCCCTCTGTCCCACTTTGGGAGCGTGGGGGGGGGGAGCGGGCCGCAGGAGGAGCTGACTGCCGGTACTTCCCTCTCCGTCCCACGTTGGGAGCGCGGGTGGGAGCGGGCCCTGCGCATGCGCGATTGGAGCGGGGGGAGAGCGGGCCCTGCTTGCCCTGCGCATGCGCGTTGGGAGCGGGCCCTGCTTGTCCTGCGCATGCGCGTTGGGAGCGGGCCCTGCTTTTTTAAATTATTATTTATTTAATTAACTGGCGCCCGGCCGCGCAGGGGGCCCGGGACGCCAGTGCCCTTTGTCCCCCCCTGTTGGCGGCCCTGCATTAACCTAAGGTAATGCCTATTAATCCTAACGGAGTATTAACGAAAGCAAATAGTGTCTCTTGAACCAAGATTCACTCACACAAAAATCATGTAAGGTCAGGGCACATTGATTTATATACTGTACCTCCAAATAGAATACCCTACGCGCCACATGGTGAGATAACTGGGAAATTTGTTATTTTAAATATGTGAAAGATATTAAAATGATTTCATTTAGCATATTTCCCATAATTCTCTCCCTCCCTGCTTTTTAAATAACGTACCATTATTTATGATAGCGCAGTATTATAAAAAATAATGTGATATTAAGCCTATGCTGAATGACGACCGTTATTTTTGCATATAGTTACTATTTAAATACGACATTAGCTCAGGAAAAAAATCTTAGTGAATCTACCCCTAAATTGTATGTAAGTATCCACAAACACATTAACAATTAAAGCAAAAAATGCACAAATAAACCAATTTACTAATAAAATAACTTGGTTTAACTGTGTTTTCTTTTAGCTGTCTTCATTAACCAATGTCCCAAATTAATTAATTGCTTTGGCTCATCGCAAATACCCATATCTCCTGATATTGGCCTTGCCATTTCTTTAACACTGAATGTAGACTTTACCTCGACTTAACCCTGTATCCCTGGGAATAGTGTTTCTGACATATTTTATAATGACATGAGTGCACATCCTCAAATAGCCAGAATGTATTCCTAAACATGAAGTATACAAACATTTACCTCATATTCATGAAATGAGAAAGCTATTAGAACTGATTATATCAATGACCAAGTTAATGAAGGCCCTCAAAATGAACTAGGAGATGAAAAAATACTCAAGTAACAATGTACAGTGCACATCTACTGTACATTAACAAAATCTTTTCCTCTTTCCCGTCAAACACAAGGCATGTGATGCATAGATTACTGCACAGTCCTACAGTTCTCATCTTTTGGCTTTACCCTGAAAAAACAGTGAAGTCCTTTTGTGACCTTATATAATGTACTAGCTGAGAGACCCGGCGTTGCCCGGGATGTAAATGCGTAATAGGTAGTATTATTTATAAATCGTGGAACAATAGGTGAGTATTTGTTGTAAAGGTTTGGGGGGGGAGAAAGGGGAGCGGGGGGCGAGAAAGGGGAGCGGGGGGGGAGAAAGGGGAGCGGGGGGGGGGAGAAAGGGGAGCGGGGGGGGGGAGAAAGGGGAGCGGGGGGGGGGGGAGAAAGGGGAGCGGGGGGGGGGAGAAAGGGGAGCGGGGGGGGGGGGGAGAAAGGGGAGCGGGGGGGGGAGAAAGGGGAGCGGGGGGGGGAGAAAGGGGAGCGGGGCGGGGGGGAGAAAGGGGAGCGGGGCGGGGGGGAGAAAGGGGAGCGGGGCGGGGGGGAGAAAGGGGAGCGGGGCGGGGGGGAGAAAGGGGAGCGGGGCGGGGGGGAGAAAGGGGAGCGGGGGGGAGAAAGGGGAGCGGGGGGGAGAAAGGGGAGAGGGGGGGGGAGAAAGGGGAGCGGGGGTGGAGAAAGGGGAGCGGGGGGGGGGAGAAAGGGGAGCGGGGGGGGGGGAGAAAGGGGAGCGGGGGGGGGAGAAAGGGGAGCGGGGGGGGGAGAAAGGGGAGCGGGGGGGGAGAAAGGGGAGCGGGGGGGGGAGAAAGGGGAGCGAGAAAGGGGAGCGGGGGAAAGGGGAGCGGGGGACGGGGGAAAGGGGAGCGGGGGAAAGGGGAGCGGGGGACGGGGGAAAGGGGAGCGGGGGAAAGGGGAGCGGGGGAACGGGGGAAAGGGGAGCGGGGGACGGGGGAAAGGGGAGCGGGGGGGTGGAGAGCAGTGGGCATATGTATTGTCATAATTTATGTATGGGCGAAAGGGGAGCGGGCGGGGGGAGAAAGGGGAGCGGGGGAAAGGGGAGCGGGGGACGGGGGAAAGGGGAGCGGGGGAAAGGGGAGCGGGGGACGGGGGAAAGGGGGACGGGGGAAAGGGGAGCGGGGGGGGTGGAGAGCAGTGGGCATATGTATTGTCATAATTTATGTATGGGCATTTCCCCCCCCCCTCCTCCGTGCGTCCATCCCGCTGCTGGTTTGGCTGGTGGCCCCCCCCCATTACCCGTGACTCCCCCGTTCCCTGTGACTCGTGACTCGCAGCTCGCCCCCCCCCCCCCACCATTCCCCGTGACTTGCGCTCCTCCCCCCCCCCCCCCCCGGCGCCCGCTTGGTCCCCCGATGTGCCGTCCTGCTGAGTGAGGCGTGCAGGCGGCGGCAGGAAGCGCCCTGTGTGGGCCTGAGACTCGCGCTCCCCCCCCCCCCCCCCCGGCGCCCGCTCGATGTGGCGTCCGGCTGAGCGGCGGTAGGAAGCGCCCTGTGTGGGCCTGAGGCTGAGGCGGCATGTGCAGTGGGCCTGAGGCTGAGGCGGGACGCGCAGTGGGCCTGAGGCTGAGGCGGGACGCACAGTGACTTACCTGAACGGGTGGTAGCGCCGGGGAGGTAAGGGAGCGGCTGGGGTAGGAGGGCCGCGCTTCCCGTCCGGAGCCAGTGCAGGGCGGCGCACGTGATGGGGGGGGCGGACAGAGGGGGTGTGTGTGTGTGTGTGTGTATAGAGCTGCTGTGGTGTGTGTGTGTGTGTGTATAGAGCTGCTGTGTTGTGTGTGTGTGTGTGTGTGTGTGTGTATAGAGCTGCTGTGTTGTGTGTGTGTGTGTGTGAATAGAGCTGCTGTGTTGTGTGTGTGTATAGAGCTGTTGTGTGTGTGTGTGTGTGTGTGTGTGTGTGTGTATAGAGCTGCTGTGTTGTGTGTGTGTGTGTGTGTGTGTGTGTGTGTGTATAGAGCTGCTGTGTGTGTGTGTGTGTGTGTGTGTGTGTGTGTGTGTGTGTGTGTGTGTGTGTGTGTGTGTGTGTGTGTGTGTGTGTGTGTGTGTGTGTGTGTGTGTGTGTGTGTGTGTGTGTGTGTGTGGCCCGTCACTCCGCCTCAGGCCAATGAGAGGTGTGCGGGGGCGGGCGGCCCAAGGGACCAATGAGATTTCCCCTAGGGACACCGGACATCCAGGCAGGCAGGCATACAGTGCTTTCACTAATATAGTATAACATGTGACAACAGGTGATCATTTTTGGGGCGGTCTGGTTGTTCAGAAAACAATAAAAGATTTTACTTTGCAAAAATATATTCAAGTATAGTTTTAAAGCAGGGGTACGCAAAGTTTCCTGCATGTGCCCCCCCTGTCTCCTCCCCCCCCCCGCTCCCCCCTCCCCTCCCTGCACTGCTCCTCCGTCAAATAACGTCGCGGGGTCATGTGACATCGCAATGTGACGCCACGTGACCCCGCAACGTGAATTGCCATGGAGATGCGTCGCTGGAAGGGAAGGTAACTAAAAGGTTACAAAGGCCTAACGTGATCCCCGGCATTTATTTTAAATGCCGGGGAAGCGTTGGGCCTCTGTAACAGCCGCACCCTCCCCCCCCAGAAAATCTTGCAATTCCTCTGGGGGAGCACGCCCCCCACTTTGCACACCCCTGGTTTAAAATAAGCATGATATTTTGTCATATTCAATGTATTTTTATTTTTTTCTCATAGGGAAAACAAGACAGCAAAGCAGTTGCTCCTATGTTTCCAAAGGCCAAAGATGAAGGCTGGTTTTTGGTTCTGGGAGAAGTGGATAAAAAAGAGCTTGTTGCGCTAAAGAGAATTGGATATGTCAGAAACAGAAATACAGTGTCAATGGCTTTTTACACTCCTGAGAATACTGGAAGGTAAGACAAAGTGCTGCACATACCTTTCTGGCTATGTATATAGGAGAAGTAGTGGCTCAGTGAGTAAAGACACTGACTGGCACTGAGTTTGAAGCAGGGGAACCTGGTTCAATTCCCGGTGTCGGCTCCTTGTGACCTTGGGCTTGTCACTTTATCTCCCTGTGCCTCAGTCACAAAAAAACATAGATTGTAAGATCCACTGTGCCTGTAAAATGTCTCTGTAATGCGCTACGTAAAAACCAGCAGCGCTGTACAAGAACATGCTTAAAAAAAAAATATATATATATATATATATATATATATATATATAATGGAAATATTACTGTATCCTCATGTGCATGTCTTAGACATGTCTACAACCCTGCCTTTCACCATTATCACCCAACACACAGTGCTTCCACTGCAGGGATTCTGGCATGCAAATGAGCACACAGTGCCACCTTTTGCTTTTCTCATGGAGGGTTTTTGTCACTTTTTTTACTCACCATAACGTGTGTCTGTGTGTATATATGTATATTTAAATATACAGTATATATATATATATATATATATATATATATATATATATATATTTTATATATATATATATATATATATATATATATATATATATATATATATATATATATATTGAATGCATGTCTATAGATATATCATTACAGTAATATGTTTATTTTTTTTAATTGGGACAATATTATTGACACATATATTAAAATACCTCAGAGGTCATCCTTGGGGCTATGATAACTGGTACTACAAGCCATATATTTGATATTGCAGTCAATGGTTTTGTAATATTTAAGTAATAATCCACGAAGAACAGGGCATTACTGGCCAATAACCCTGGCTGAAAGAGTTGAAGGCCCAAGCTGAAGGACTTTAACCCAGCCAGGGCATTATTGGAAGGTCATTCCCTGTTCTGAGGGGATTATTACTATTATAGGCTAAATGTATTTTATTTAAATAAAATTGTAAATACATTAAAGCACCTCTATATACACTTGCTTTAGCTATAGATATACACCCATACACACACACACACACACACACACACACACATACATACACATACACATACACACACACACACACACACACACACTCTCTGCAGCTCTATACACACTCTATATTAACACTCACAAGGTAATTCCCTGTTCTGAGGGGATTATTACTATTATAGGCTAAATGTATTTTATTTAAATAAAATTGTAAATACATTAAAGCACCTCTATATACACTTACTGCAGCTATAGCTATATATATACACCCATACACACACACGGTGCAGCTCTATACACACATACAACACACTGCAGCTCTACGCACATGCACACACCACACTGAGCTCTACACACACACACACTCTGCAGACTCACACATACACAAACTCTGCAGCTATACACACACACACACAAACTCTGTAGACTGACCTGGACACACACACACAACACACTCTGCAAACTCACACACATTCTGCAGCTACACACACACACACACACACACTGCAACCACACACATACACAAACTCTGCAGACAGACACACAAAAACAAACTCTTCCTCCTCATTGTCTCCTGCACTGAGCTCTCTGCAGTGATGGAGGGGCAGGAGTCACTCTCTAGCTGCTGCCTCCTGTCAAATTACCTCCCCTGTCTGAGAGCTGCTCTGACGAGTAAAAGCTGATTGGTTGGAAATAACAACTTGGCAAGGTGCCAAAAATTCTGGGCTATTACTGAATGAATAATGCCTGGAATTAGAGAGCAGGGATTTCAATAATGCCTGCAATTTAACAGCTTTAGCCTATAATTAAGTAATAATCCCTGAAGAACAGGGCATTACGAGCCAATAATGCCCTGGCTGGAAGAGTTGAAGGCCCGAGGCAAAGCCAGGGGACTTTAACCCAGCCAGGGCATTATTGGCCAGTAATGCCCTGTTCTGAGGGGATTATTACTATTATAGGCTAAATGTAGTCTTTTTTATGAAAATGTAAAAAAAAATAGACACTTTTGTAGACATATTGATTTTTATCAGAATGATTGTCTACATTCTTTTTGCCTTTACTGCAAGTTTATTAAAAGGAAATTGTGCATACACACAGCCCCCTTCTATATACACACACTGCAGCCCCCTCCCTATACACACAAACACACTCTGCAACCCCCCCTCTATATACACAAACACACTCTGCAGCCCCCCCCCCGCTCTGCCCCCCACAAAGCACACTGCGGCCCTGCTCCACCCTCTACACTCACAAAACACACACAGCAGCCCCCTCTATACCCACAAACACACTGCAGCCCACTGTAAACCCACAAAACTGCAGACACACAAACACACACACCCCAAAACACACACTGCAGCTCTCCTCCGCCCTCTACACCCACTGACACACACTGCAGCCCCCCTCTACAGCCACAAAACACACTGCAGACACTAACAAAGCAGACTGTTGCCCACTCTACATCCACAAAACACACACCTGCAGCCCCCCACTGCAGCCCCCTGTAAAACCACACACTGAAGACACACCCACCAACAAAACACTCTGCACCCCTCCTCCCACAAACCACACACTCTGCAACCCCTCCCCCCCCCCTTCTAAATTAATAATAATAATTTAAACCCACAAAAGACACACCAACAAAACAGACTCTGCTGACCCCTCTACACGGAGCTCTCTGCAGGCAGGGTGGGGGAGGAGTCAGTGCCTTGCTGGTGCCTCCTGTCCAATCACCTCCCAGAGCTGATCTCACTCTTTGTGAATGAGAACTGAAAGCTGATTGGCTGAAAAACTTGGCAGGGTGCCAAAAATTCCAGGCCATTACTGATTGGTTCAAATTCCGGGCATTATCCAATCAAAGAGCAGGGATTTCAACAGTGCCTGGAATTTAACAGCTTTAGCCTATAATATTTCTTAATAGACATTTTTCCTCTATTGTATTTCAACTTAAGGAAAATGAGAGAGAAAAAAGTACTGCATCACACTCACAAAAACGTGTGAAAAACAAAATCTTTTTTTAAAATGTGAAAAAATTGTGAGATTATATCTATAGTATAAAATATACAGTAAAACACAATAGGTAGCGCTAATGAAAAAATACAAATTATAAATAAAAAGCAGCCTGGATACAACTCTGACCCCTGGTCAGATGGTAGCATGGAACTGAAATTGTATCAATGGCGCTCACAAGGATATAAATATGTGAAGTGAAAAAAAATATATATATATATATATATACAGTGTTCGACAAACGTATACATTTGCTCGCCCCGGGCGAGTGGATTTAACCCCCGGGCGAGTAAATATTGGCCCAAGCAGCACACGTTTGGTACTAGGTGGCGAGTAGATTTTTTTGTGTGGCGAGTAGATTTTTTGGTGATGTGTCAACCACTGTATATATATATACAACCAGATGACGTTTGACGGATCCAATGATGATCTCAGCAGACGATTATCCGATATGAAATGTAAAAGAAAAAGAACATAGTATAATACTGTAAACACCCAAAGACAAACAGACTAACAATGTTGCTGAACCACACAGATGACTAAATAAAAAACATTTAATATATCATAAAAACATGTATAAGACAAAAGTGACAATAATGAAGGTCCCAATGGTATCCTGTAACTGGCCGAAATGCCCGCTTACCGGAGCCTAGATGGTAATTAGCAGAGGATAATCAGAGAGTATCCCCTCTCATATAACGCTGGTACAGCTCCTGCACGTCTCTCTGGCGTCTGCCACGTGTAGCTGTGTACCGTCAGTAAAGTGAGCGTCCGTCCACGCTGTCACAAGGGCAGGGGAAGCAGTCTGAATGCTGTGCCTCCGTCCTCCGTGGTTTGGACATGCGCAGAAGCGCCCGGTGTCAGAGGAGTTTAGCCGCAGAATCACCAGCTCCTTGCGGTGGCGTGGGGGGCTAATGGCGGCAAATTCAAAAGATGCTTCGGTGAAGAAGCAGCACAGCACGGCTTGCGGGGATCAGGACAGTTGATGGAATGCACAGTGATACCAGGGACCACCCAACGCGTTTCGGAAGCCTCTGCCTCCTACATGGAGAAAGACGGAGTTGCAGACCTGTCAGAGACGTGAATTATTCTATTATTCCAGTTTTTTTTTTAATTGGGTGTGGGCCGGTGCGTGTAGTACATTTATGTAAATACGTTTAACTATAAAAACATGTATGAAATCATCCATACAAAACTGAGCCAGGTAAGGAATTACAAAATATCCATAATACAATCACTACAAAAATGTATATTAAAAAAAAATACATATACGCAGATAAAGAATATATATATATACAATATTTATTGTAGAATAGAATATATATATATATGTGTAGAGGTATCAGTACCGTGTTAGCCGAGCTTCAATAATCAAAATCATCATCAATAATCAAAATAATCATCGCCAGAAGAAGAGATCAGTGTATCTCGAAAGCTCGCACAAATAAAAGCATTTCGTTAGCCACAGAACGGTATCGTCTATTTATTTTTTGATTTTGTATATATACACACACACACACACACCCTCCCCCCATATATATATATATATATGGGGGGAGGGTGTGTGTGTGTGTGTGTGTGTGTGTGTGTGTGTGTGTGTGTGTGTGTGTGTGTATATATATATATAAAATCAAAACATAAATAGACGATACAGTTCTGTGGCTAACGAAATGCTTTTATTTGTGCGAGCTTTCGAGATACACTGATCTCTTCTTCTGGCGATGATTATTTTGATTATTGATGATGATTTTGATTATTGAAGCTCGGCTAACACGGTACTGATACCTCTACACACATATATATATATATATATATATATACATATATATATACATATATATATATATATATATATAGTGTGTGTGTGTGTGTGTGTGTGTGTGTGTGTGTGTGTGTGTGTGTGTGTGTGTGTGTGTGTGTGTGTGTGTGTGTGTATATATATATATATATATATACAAAAGAAACACACAGCGCAATTCGAAACAATTTGTTCCTGTGGGGGTAATTAATCACACCACTATTAAAAGAGCCAATATTACAAAATGAGGTACATACTCTGGTTAACACCTAACCCTACACACTGCAGCCGATTTAGGTCTGCGGCTCCACGACGCCGCCTTTTGAATCTGGAGAAGAGTGACCTAAGCGCAAATATGACAGGGAAAGAAGAAAACACAAGAAAAGATCATAGGGCAGTATATCTATAATTATATGGACTAAAATTGGTAAGATATATGCTTACACAGCTGCGACAAGTAAAAGCATGTAATCCTCTCTGGGACTCGCCACCGTAGCTTTAGGGATCTTGTTGTTGGACTGCTGGATCTCCAGATTCTTCTCCACAAGAAGTCAATTACAGCTGCTGCAGGAGCTCCTTGTCTGGGCACTTCTGTGTCTCTGCGGATGGATCTCACACAAGTGGGGAAGGGGGGGGGGGAAATAATGGAAGGGAACAAGATATGTGTAAAACCTATTTAATATATAAAAAAAACAATAAAATATGACTGATCCACTCACATTGTGTGAGTAAATAGCAAGCAGTTGATCGTGTTTTGCGAGTCTCTCACACTCGTGTAGATTCGCCGGTTGCCAGTCCTCTCCGCGATCTCCGTTACTTCCGTACCACGTGATCAGCCGTGGCGTGTGACGCGGCTAGTGACGCGGCTCGGCACTCGCGAGATTTGGTGTCTGTCAATACAGTGGAACACTGCCGGAGCTCCTCGCGAATGTCTCTCCACTCAGACCTCCTGGCGTGTCTCTCTCTCTGCTGCAGGTGAAAGCTGGCCCTACGCGTTTCTCCACATCGGGCTTCGTCAGGGGCTGCTAATGAATACCTATGCCCTACCAGGGTATATATAAGTACCTCCCCCTTACGATTGGCTCAATCTAATTAAACTAATTTGACTACTTGGAACGTGATTGGTTGTTTATAATTAGTGTCGTATACCATTGCAATCACTGCATATAGCAGATAACGACTCTGCTGTAATATATTTGTCACTTTAAACAATTTGGAGAATATATAGAACACAATATATTTGACAATTGGATAAACATTGTATATGGTAAAATACACATATTATACAATAATGGTGCTATGTGCATAAACATGGAGCATTTTAAAAAATGAACATAGGAAAGATAGGGGGACCAATGGATACTAAACTCCAACTGTATAAGCCATATAAGGCCAACCGGAACATAGTTAAAAACTTTAACTAAGGGAATTAGGGATACCCTTATGCTAACATTACCTTAATGGTATGGCTTATCGTTTTGAGTTATTTGGATAATTTAGGTCATTTAACCATGGGAGATATTTATCTTATTGTGCATCATATATGTTGTTTTAGATGCATATTGGTACTTTATTCAAACTTAACCCTAATGCCAATCCATTTAGTAAATTATACTTATGAGAGGGATTTCTAGGAGAAAATTATGGGATTAAGAATATGCTAAATACTTCTACATGGATTATAGACCAGTAGCATATTGAGACATGGGACTAGAGTTTAATGTTCATAGTATGTAACATTGGGACTACTCTCTAATACCCTTTATAATAAAGCACATATTACCTGTATGTGTGTAGACACATTAACTCATGGTCAATACCTAGTGCACTTTCTGGCGTATAGTACAAGAAATTATACCCCAAAGGAGGGGGAACAATATAACATATGGAATGAACTCTACTATATTACTATTCATTATTGTTGTGACCTCACTCGAATTACTATACACTCTAATTAATATAGTGAATAAACAAATTCCTAATATAATACAAAACCATAATGTATACACTCATACATCAACTCATGTAATATTTGTTACCCGTGTGTATTTTCATTATAACCCTTGTGCAATATAATGTAAGGTAAATTATTAAATAAAATATTCAATAAAGTGCTTTATATAACGCCAATCATACAATAAACATACAAATTAATTCGATAGTGTACACGACATAAATCCGTTATACCTCTATTGTGACATTCATCTGTAATGCGTACTTATGCTAATAAATCTATTATCATATGTCTACATATAAGGACATATATTATATTCATCAGTGCTACCTATAAAGAAAAATTTTAAGGCCCATATTATATGGGCTGTATGCAATAAATGGGTGTGTGCTTCGAGTGTTTGTTTTCTGAAAATTTCAGGGGAGATGTTAACCCAATAATGAATGGGTGTGTAATTGAAGTACTTGTAGTTATGACAATATCAGGGGCGATGTTTACCTATTAGAGACACAATGGACATAATATTAATTATGTCTTGGTATCAGTTTATGGTTAAGCAGTGGTGCCTCTGGGGTAAAGCAATGCGTAGGTTACACTTAAATTGGATATTTACTGTTTACTGATTAAATATCAGACCAAAGGTATAATGCATACATATCAAGGGAGAGTCTGGATACAAATTCTAGAGACTTAAATAAATCATATCCACCTAACAAATTCAACATTCTAAATACAAGCTAGTGGAGATACTATGTTATACATTTTAACTTAGCAACGTAGTTACACATCTTATCTAATCAGATACTAAAGATGAACTGAATCATATCCACCTTGCAGTTGAATTTGTTAGGTGGATATGATCATTATTGGGTTAACATCTCCCCTGAAATTTTCAGAAAACAAACACTCGAAGCACACACCCATTTATTGCATACAGCCTATATAATATGGGCCTTAAAATTTTTCTTTATAGGTAGCACTGATGAATATAATATATGTCCTTATATGTAGACATATGATAATAGATTTATTAGCATAAGTACGCATTACAGATGAATGTCACAATAGAGGTATAACGGATTTATGTCGTGTACACTATCGAATTAATTTGTATGTTTATTGTATGATTGGCGTTATATAAAGCACTTTATTGAATATTTTATTTAATAATTTACCTTACATTATATTGCACAAGGGTTATAATGAAAATACACACGGGTAACAAATATTACATGAGTTGATGTATGAGTGTATACATTATGGTTTTGTATTATATTAGGAATTTGTTTATTCACTATATTAATTAGAGTGTATAGTAATTCGAGTGAGGTCACAACAATAATGAATAGTAATATAGTAGAGTTCATTCCATATGTTATATTGTTCCCCCTCCTTTGGGGTATAATTTCTTGTACTATACGCCAGAAAGTGCACTAGGTATTGACCATGAGTTAATGTGTCTACACACATACAGGTAATATGAGCTTTATTATAAAGGGTATTAGAGAGTAGTCCCAATGTTACATACTATGAACATTAAACTCTAGTCCCATGTCTCAATATGCTACTGGTCTATAATCCATGTAGAAGTATTTAGCATATTCTTAATCCCATAATTTTCTCCTAGAAATCCCTCTCATAAGTATAATTTACTAAATGGATTGGCATTAGGGTTAAGTTTGAATAAAGTACCAATATGCATCTAAAACAACATATATGATGCACAATAAGATAAATATCTCCCATGGTTAAATGACCTAAATTATCCAAATAACTCAAAACGATAAGCCATACCATTAAGGTAATGTTAGCATAAGGGTATCCCTAATTACCTTAGTTAAAGTTTTTAACTATGTTCCGCTTGGCCTTATATGGCTTATACAGTTGGAGTTTAGTATCCATTGGTCCCCCTATCTTTCCTATGTTCATTTTTTAAAATGCTCCATGTTTATGCACATAGCACCATTATTGTATAATATGTGTATTTTACCATATACAATGTTTATCCAATTGTCAAATATATTGTGTTCTATATATTCTCCAAATTGTTTAAAGTGACAAATATATTACAGCAGAGTCGTTATCTGCTATATGCAGTGATTGCAATGGTATACGACACTAATTATAAACAACCAATCACGTTCCAAGTAGTCAAATTAGTTTAATTAGATTGAGCCAATCGTAAGGGGGAGGTACTTATATATACCCTGGTAGGGCATAGGTATTCATTAGCAGCCCCTGACGAAGCCCGATGTGGAGAAACGCGTAGGGCCAGCTTTCACCTGCAGCAGAGAGAGAGACACGCCAGGAGGTCTGAGTGGAGAGACATTCGCGAGGAGCTCCGGCAGTGTTCCACTGTATTGACAGACACCAAATCTCGCGAGTGCCGAGCCGCGTCACTAGCCGCGTCACACGCCACGGCTGATAACGTGGTACGGAAGTAACGGAGATCGCGGAGAGGACTGGCAACCGGCGAATCTACACGAGTGTGAGAGACTCGCAAAACACTCTCAACTGCTTGCTATTTACTCACACAATGTGAGTGGATCAGTCATATTTTATTGTTTTTTTATATATTAAATAGGTTTTACACATATCTTGTTCCCTTCCATTATTTCCCCCCCCCCCCCCTTCCCCACTTGTGTGAGATCCATCCGCAGAGACACAGAAGTGCCCAGACAAGGAGCTCCTGCAGCAGCTGTAATTGACTTCTTGTGGAGAAGAATCTGGAGATCCAGCAGTCCAACAACAAGATCCCTAAAGCTACGGTGGCGAGTCCCAGAGAGGATTACATGCTTTTACTTGTCGCAGCTGTGTAAGCATATATCTTACCAATTTTAGTCCATATAATTATAGATATACTGCCCTATGATCTTTTCTTGTGTTTTCTTCTTTCCCTGTCATATTTGCGCTTAGGTCACTCTTCTCCATATATATATATATATATATATATATATATATATATATATATATATATATATATATATATATACATATATACACACACACACATGAAGGTCAGTCAGCACACTGCAGTAGAAAAGGTTATAATAGCAGATGCTAGTCCCATAGAAAATAAGTATGATACGAACCAATCCAAAGACCAGTAAAGAGACAGCACACCGCACGGGGTTAATCCAAAAATCTATATTCACAACATGAAATACACGTAAGCCAACGTTTCGGTCCCACAGAGAGACCTGCACGGCCCTGAGGAAGGTCTCTCTGTGGGACCGAAACGTTGGCTTACGTGTATTTCATGTTGTGAATATAGATTTTTGGATTAACCCCGTGCGGTGTGCTGTCTCTTTACTGGTCTTTGGATTGGTTCGTATCATATATATATATATATATATATATATATATATATATATATATATATATATATATATATATATATATATATAAAATTGGAGTAGCGCCTTAGGAAGCTTGATGAGGATAAATCAGCTGTGTAAATCAGATAGAGTTAACAAGGCTATTGACCAAAGAATCCCCAAAAGGGCGAATTAGTGATAAAAACAACTGGAATCTATAGCAAAGATAATAAACATGAAACATAAAAAATAAAATAAAAACCAGATGTCAGTTGAAATTCCAAAAAATGTACTTAGTCCACTGGAGTTTTGCTGCCCGTATATAAGGATCACCAAATCCCAAGGATATCTGCAGAAAACACGAAAGAAAAAACAGGCGCACTCCTAGTGTGATAAAGTATAAAACAGTATTTATGGGATTGTAAAATATAAAAAGCACACTCACAAACAGAGTAAAAATAATAGCATTTATGAGATATACTCAATTGCCTTGAAGCTGTAAAGGGAATGTATCAGCCTGTCCCGTTGGTGCCACCTCTGGTGTATCCGTTGGTTCAGCAAGGTGCACTGGAGCCACCGCAGCCAGATGATGTAATAATCAGCAACACGGTCAGAGACTCCCTCCAGATACACCTCCCACAGCTCTCACTGCTCACCTGCAGGCAACTGCAAAACCGGAAGCGACAGCAGTCCCAAGCAAAATAGCAACAGCTCCAAGGTACTCTCTCCGTTCGTGCAGTAATGTCAGCCACAAACTCGCCTCTTTGGGAAACGCCCTACGCGTTTCGTCACTAAGGACTTCGTCAGGGGATCAATAATTGCAATTATTCACTGTGCTAGAGGTCGAGCTGCTTCCTGAGGATAGAGAGGGGGACACTGTCCCAAGTGATACCAATGGGGATGCTAGACCTAAGGCACATAAGGATCAACAGAGATCTTTACATTTTTTAGACGTAACTCCACGACAGGAGAAATCATTGAGAGACAAAGAGAAGGAGAAACACTATCCCCTTTGGCGGGGGGCCTCAAAGAACCCAGTCCATCTAGGAAAAAGAGGGGCAGAGGAGTTAGAGGGGCCAGAGTCGTCCAGAGAAAAAAGGAGGTCAGAGGAGTGTTAACCTTTCCAGAGAGTAGTGGAATATTTAATCTGTCAAACTTTCAGTTATCTTTATATCAATCACTGCTTCTGGAGAGGGGACTCTCCTTTGCACCCAATACAGGTCCTAGTGCCTTCCAATTATTTGTGGACCTTAATAGCTTTATTAGAAAGATCACTCTAAAACGTTATTTTAATATTCAGGAGAAAAATAGAGTACAAGCGAGGTCCACTTTTATTACTAGTACACAGGAAGATATCTGTACAGAGGCCCTTGTGGACTTGCTGACGGAGTCGGAGGCATTGCCGGGGTCATTTAACAATTCTATTGATAATTTTGATTTTACTTTACATTCTACATAATTGTCAGATGTTGGTCAGGAGGGGGAATTATCGGTTATGCATTCCCCCTTCAGACCAAAATCGCTTTTCTTCCCTTATCAATCAAAGGGAGGATTTATTGATGCATTTTACAATCTGGTATTAAGAGATTTTGAGTCACTGTGTACTAAACTTTATAGATTTAATTCCAATCTGTCTAAAGGTGAACTGGATGCACTCAATGCTCTTAAGAACAATAGGGACATCATCATCAGACAAGCCGACAAGGGTGGGGCCATAGTTATCCAGGATAGATCGGTATATCTGAGTGAGGCCTTTCGACTACTGGGTGACTCTGCCTCCTATTCTTCGTTGTCGGCCGATCCCACTACATTATTTCTTTGTGAATTGAAATCACATTTAACACAAGCCTTGGATAATGGTATACTCACTAAATTAGAATTTAAATTTCTGTATTCCGATCACCCACGTATCCCCATTTTTTATCATTTACCCAAGGTCCATAAGTCTCTTGTTGATCCCCCTGGAAGACCCATTGTTTCGGGGGTGGAGTCGATGACGTCCGGCCTATCCCAGTATGTGGATTACTATCTCCAACCCTTTGTAGCTAAGCTCAGGTCACATATTAGGGATACGCTGCATATCATTGACTCCATCGCTGAGATAAAATGGAAGCCCGATTACCTTTGGGCTACATGTGACGTGTCTTCTCTTTACACGTGCATTGATCATTCCAGGGGGATCAGGGCAATTGACTTTTGGCTTAACACGGATTCTTCTATTCCCACTTCACATAAGAAATTTTTATTGGATAGTATCACTTTTATTTTGACGCACAATTATTTTTCTTTTGAGGATTTATTTTATTTGCAAATCTGTGGAACGGCCATGGGTATGAGGTTTGCCCCCAGCTATGCCAATCTCTTTATGGGATATTGGGAAGAAACATCTATTTGGCAAAATGCCGGGCTGGGGGCGGGCCTTGTATACTATGGTCGTTTCATTGATGATATTATTATTATTTGTGAGGGTGACGTCACAGTTCTGTCTGATGTCCTGTGGTATTTCTGTGGTATTCCTGGATCTAGTTTTGACCTCGGATACAGAAGGTAACATCATTACTACCACTCATTTCAAGCCCGTTTCTGTCAATAATTATGTTCATTCATCCAGTAATCACCACGCACAGTGGCTCAAAAACATTCCTTTGGGGCAGTTCTATCGTTTGAAAAGGAACTGCACCAAAGAGAGCGATTTTCTGATTCAATCTAAAGAACTGAGCAATAAATTTGCAATGAAGGGTTATGATCCCGTTCTTGTCAGTGACTCCTTCAGCAAGGCACAGGCCTCTGATAGATCCACATTACTCAAGAAATCGAAACACTCCACAAAGGTACATGTGGGTTATGGTGAACCTAGGAGTAGATCGGGTAATACCGATGGAAATCCTAGGTTCATCACCACTTTCAATCAATCATTTAGATCCATCAGAGGTATATTAAATACCCACTGGAGCATCTTGAAATGTGACCATCATTTGGGAAATATTCTTCCTGATAGACCACCAATTATATACAGGAAGGCCAAAAACATTAAAACCATTCTAGCTCCGAGTAAATTAAAACCGGTTGATGCAGCTGCCAATGCCACACCTGTGGGCCGGTCTGGCAACCATGGGTGTGGTAGAGGCCGCTGCATCACATGTAAACATCTAACTTCTACATCGGAGTTTGTCTCCCTTCGAAAAGGTGGGAAATATGAGGTTAGGGGCAGTATTAATTGCCTTAGCATTTATATAGTCTACCTATTACAATTTGGTTGCGGCCAGCAATATGTTGGTCGCACCACTCGATCCCTCAGTACCCGCTTCCTCGAGCATAGGAGGAATGTGATACATGGTCTCAGTACCCATAATCTTTCACGACATTTTAAATGCTACCATAATAGGAATCCAGATTCCTTACTAGTTATGGGTATTGAACACATTCCTGCCTCTGTTAGAGGGGGGAGGGGTAGATACAAAACGTTGTGTCGAAGGGAAACATATTGGATCCACCAGTTGGGTACCCTAACCCCTGGTGGACTCAATGAATGTTTGGACACTAGTACATTGGTGTAATCCACAGCTTTGGTATCATTGACTCTGCTTTCCCCATTCCTCTGTCTTACCAGTTTGCTTTCCCTCTTCCCCCTCCCCCCCGTCACAGTTCTTCCTTTTCCTATTCCCTCTCCTTTCCCCATCCTCATTCCCTATTCCCTATCTCTTTCCCCTATCTTGTCCTACCCCCCCTTCTTCCCTTCCTCCCCTCCCTCTCTTTTCCCTTCCCCTCCCCCCCTTCCCTTTCCCCTTTCCTTTCCCCTTTCCTTTCCTCTTTCCTTCCCCCCCTTTCCCTCTTTCTTACCTTTCTTTCCCTTTCACCTCCCCCCTCTTTCCCGTCCCTATTTCTTCCCACCATTTTTATGTATTTTCCTCCCCTCACCACTCCTTTTTTAGTCCTATAATATATAGAGTTTTTATAGAGTTTTAGCCTTGAAGTCTACATTTTGATTGAGTGAATCACATTGAAATCATATGGGTAAAAAATATCCCCCCTTCATCATAGTTGGGGTATAAGAATTTATATTATTGCTATTTGAATAAGCATTTTTTTATATGCTTCCTCATGTGATTATTGATTTGGTCATTTCTCCTCTATATACATAATTATATATGTATATATTTCACTGTATATTTAATGGAGTTGAATTGTGAATTTATTTTTATGGAATAATGAGTGACCTGGGTTATGTGTATTAATATATACATATGGACATATATTTATTATTTAATATATAGTTTTTAATGTGATTTTTTGATTGTAAATATTATAATTGAGAGTCCTTCATTGTTTGTGTATTGTGTATGTATGTAGGACATGATTTTATGTGTGCATTTGCATGCACGAGCACACACATATGTTAAGTATTTTGATTGTTGTGTGTTGTAATCATTATTATTATAATTTGTTATTATTTATCATTCATCATCTTACATTTCTATTTTTGTTTGTGATTTAGTTTCGTTTATATGATATATGATTTTTATTATCAAATACCTGCGGTTTATATGCCTATTAATATATTGTATTTTGTGCAGCATTGGTTTTTTCATGTACAGGGATGGTTACGGGCGTTTCTATTGGCTAATCACCGGTGTCTTAGCTTTTCTGTATAGGCACTGACGATTGGCCTCTGGTCGCTCCTTTGACCACTCCCCTCTATGTAGGTGTGCCTATAAAAACCGAGCCCTCCACCATGTTGGTATTCCCTTTGAAAAAGTCACTGTTGTGACGAAACGCGTCAGGATACGTCACCATGACACTACGTCATCACGCAGTGCACGCTTTACGGCCGGAGAGCGCATGGAGCTGATCTGAGGCTGACCACTTTAAAACGCATTATAAGCAAAGAGAGAGTGTTTTCAATCATCCAAATTACTGGAGGTGAACCGGATGGGATATCGATCCACTGATGTGTTCCAGGACGGTGTTGCCCTGTTGGTGGTGATTACTGTATATCACAAACTGCTTTTAATTCTTGTACTTTTGTGACTGTCCTTAATCCCCTTGTCCTCTTTTTTAACATTAAATTAACTTTTTTACACTATGGGACGTGCGCTCTCTGTTCTTCTGTCTCTCTCTCTCTCTCTCTCTCTCTCTCTCTCTCTCTCTCTCTCTCTCTCTCTCTCTATATATATATATATTTATTTATTTATCAAAATATTTTACCAGGAAGTAATACATTGAGAGTTACCTCTCATTTTCAAGTATGTCCAGGGCACAGAGTAAAACAAATAATACATGGTTACAAGTACAGTTACATAAATGAGCAGGGTGTACATTATACACAAGACATTGCGTGCACAGTTAAAGAAAATATATATTATGGGCTTATGAAACAGTTACAGACCAGATTAAAATGTGTGTGTGTGTGTGTATATATATATATATATATATATATATATATATATATATATATATATATATATATATATATATACTGTGTGTGTGTGTGTGTATATATATATATATATATATATATATATATATATATATATATATATATTGTGTGTGTGTGTGTGTGTATATATATATATATATATATATATATATATATATATATATATATATATATATATATATATATATATATATATTGTGTGTGTATATATATATATATATATATATATATATATATACAGTGTTCGACAATTATATACATTTACTCGCCCGGGGCGGGTAGATTTAACCCCTGGGCGAGTAAATATTGGCCCAAGCAGCACACGTGTGTTTTTTAAATTTCCCGCGCTCGCGCTGCTGCTTTTCCCGCGCTCGCGCTGGAGAAAAAAAAAAAAAAGCCGGAGGCGGGTTCATGTTGCTGGGGGAGATTACCCCGCCTCCGGCTCTCTGAGCAGTGGCCTCCCTCCTCAGCGCTTCTACTCCTCCCCCTTCCGGCAGCCAGCCCTTCCACGCCTGTCTGCCTCAGGCCCCTGCAGGGCCATCTGTCACCCCTCCCATCGGGCCATCCGCCCCCCCCTCGCATCGGGCCACCCGCCCCCCCTCGCACCGGGCCACCCGCCCCCCCTCGCACCGGGCCATCCGCCCCCCCCTCGCACCAGGCCATCCTCCCCCCCTCGCACCGGGCCACCCGCCCCCCCCTCGCACCGGGCCATCCGCCCCCCCCTCGCATCGGGCCATCCGCCACCCCCCCACCCTCACACCAATCTCTCCCGGCCTCCGTGACCCCCCCCCCTCACCCGGCGTCGGTGTGCCGCCTCTACGGACAGTCTGCCGATCTGTCAGCTGTTAAGGAAACCCCTGATGGCCAGCTCAGTTGTTAGCAGGGGAAATCCTCTAACTGGCTCTTCTCCCTGCTCTAAGCAGGGGAAATCCCCTAACCGGAGCCTCTCCCTGCTCTAAGCAGGGGAAATCCCCTAACGGTGCCTCTCCCTGCTCTAAGCAGGGGAAATACCCTACCGGAGCCTCTCCCTGCTCTAAGCAGGGGAAATACCCTACCGGAGCCTCTCCCTGCTCTAAGCAGGGGAAATCCCCTACCGGCCCTTCTACATCTATCAGTGAATACTGCGGCGTCGGCGTCCCACTCTGGAGGGGGCGCGGCCCCTTGCAGAGGCCCTCCTGCCGTGCGGAGGCCCCCGCTGCCATGTGCGACCCCCTGCCTTACGGGTGAGTGTTTGTGTGTGTGAGTGACAGACTGTGATTGTGTGATTGTGAGTTTGTCTGAGTGAGTGTGTCTGAGTGAGTGTGAGTGTGTCACCCTCTCTCCCTCTCCCTGTGTCACCCTCCCTCTCCCTGTGTCACCAACCCCCTCCCTCTCCCTGTCACCCTCCCTCTCCCTGTGTCACCCTCCCTCTCCCTGTGTCACCCTCCCTCTCCCTGTGTCACCCTCCCTCTCCCTGTGTCACCCTCCCTCTCCCTGTGTCACCCTCCCTCTCCCTGTGTCACCCTCCCTCTCCCTGTGTCACCAACCCTCTCCCTCTCCCTGTGTCACCCTCCCTCTCCCTGTGTCACCCTCCCTCTCCCTGTGTCACCCTCCCTCTCCCTGTGCCACCCTCCCTCTCCCTGTGTCACCCTCCCTCTCCCTGTGTCACCCTCCATCTCCCTGTGTCACCCTCTCCCTCTCCCTGTGTCACCCTCCCTCTCCCTGTGTCACCCTCCCTCTCCCTGTGCCACCCTCCCTCTCCCTGTGTCACCCTCCCTCTCCCTGTGTCACCCTCCATCTCCCTGTGTCACCCTCTCCCTCTCCCTGTGTCACCCTCCCCCTCTCCCTGTGTCACCCTCCCCCTCTCCCTGTGTCACCCTCCCCCTCTCCCTGTGTCACCCTCCCCCTCTCCCTGTGTCACCCTCCCCCTCTGTCACCCTCCCCCTCTCCCTGTGTCACCCACCCCCTCTCCCTGTGTCACCCTCCCCCTCTCCCTGTGTCACCCTCCCCCTCTCCCTGTGTCACCCTCCCCCTCTCCCTGTGTCACCCTCCCCCTCTCCCTGTGTCACCCTCCCCCTCTCCCTGTGTCACCCCCTCTCCCTGTGTCACCCACCCTCTCCCTGTCACCCTCCCCCTCTCCCTGTCACCCTCCCCCTCTCCCTGTGTCACCCTCCCCTCTCCCTGTGTCACCCTCCCCTCTCCCTGTGTTACCCTCCCCTCTCCCTGTGTTACCCTCCCCTCTCCCTGTGTTGTTCTGACTAGGAATTTATTAAATGTATTTTATTTATATATTTTATTTTAAAGCGGGGTTGGGGGCGGGACTAGGGGCGGAGTTGGGGGCGGGACTAGGTGGCGAGTAGATTTTTTGGTTGGGCGAGTAGATTTTTGGGTGATTTGTCGAACACTGTATATATATATATATATATATATATATATATATATATATATATTGTATATATAGCAAAATAAATGTTTGATAATTATCTTATTATAAATGTATTTGTTATTTTATATCCATCTATATATTTTGATATTTAATGGATTTCCTGTCTTTTACAAATGGTTATATTTATAACCACTGCCCCTTTTAAGAGTTCACATTAAACAGAGCCAGGTAGAACAGTGCCAGTTAGGGCTACCCAAGCTCTGCCTGACGAAGTAGCCAGGCGCTACAAGCCGCGTAGGGAGGCTTGTGTTTGATTACATCCTGAACCTCTAATGCAGAGCTTTCCAAACTTTTCATGTTGGTGACACACTTTTTAGACATGCATCGTTTTGCGACACAGTAAATCTATTTTACTAGCAAACCGGAGGTTAAACTAACCCATTATAAGAGATACGGACACATACTGTACATAAATTGTAATAACATATCTTATGAAAACCTTTCATTTATATATTTAAAAATATATGATTTGTAAGATAACATACATTTCCAAAATTGTTTTCATTTATGAGTGACACAGAGAGAGAGGGTGAGAGAGAGCGAGAGAGAGAGGCTGGGTGACTGACTGGATTGGTGTCTGTATTCATACACACATACACACACACACACACACACTCGCACACTATTACACACAAACGGGGATCGGTAACACAGGGGGCCAAATCGGACTGGGGGGGGGGTGGGCATGGAGCTGTACTTACCTTACTCGCTCCATGCAGGAAAAGGCGCCTCCTCAATGTGCAGCTCGGATAGAGATTGGCTGCGCGCTAACCAGTCAGGTGGGGGGATTTTTATTTCTTTCTTTTCCCCCAGCACGCGCATGTCACCCTGGGGTGACCAGTTTTGTCTAGGGGATGGCGCACGGCCCAGCAAACCCCCTGTTGGTGGCCCTAACCGCCCACGCCCCCCCCTAAATAATCATGCACCCCCCAGTTTCCGCACCGCTCAGAGGTTTCTTGTTACGTTCGCGTGACACACCTACACACTGCAGCCGACACACTAACGTGTCACGACACACAGTTTGGAAAGCTCTGCTCTAATGTTATGGAAAGCCTGGTTTCCATGCATCCAGGGCACAAGCGGTGATCGCAGACACAGGAGATGCTGAAAATGATAGGGAAAAAAATGCCTTGACCCGTGAGCCTACTAACCAGAGTGTTTTAAGGTTATGCTTATATTCATCTTATGCGAGTGATTGCGATACTTACCCTCTATATATTTTTCATTGTGAAATAAAACGTGCTTCACTATTGGATCCTGTGAGCTTATTCCCTTTTGTCATTTTTTACGGAAAATGAGTCATGCCATTAATGTAATATTTTGGATGTAGTAATTTATTCTGGAGCACCTCTTTGTATGAGGTGTCACTGCTTAGATTACAACACTTTTCAATCACGATCCCACTCCCGCCTCCCAACACTGTACATATTTGTGTGGTGTAATGCATTCCTCTGTGCATTGTATGTAATGTGATGGTGTATAAAAATGCAATCAGTTCAACATAAAACATCACATTGATTTATTATTTATTTAAAAACAGCTTTTCAACACAATTTTTTTTTATATCTTCCTTAGGTATATCTACACATTGTATCTGATGAGTGATAGTTATCTAGGCATGGACCAGCAGTACGACATGTATCTAAACATTATTCCAGCCAGCATCTCAGCCCAGGTCAACTCTGAGGTCTCTGGTGCCTTAGATGACCTGGCAGTGAAGTAACCTGACCTTTTCAATGCTACTGGAAGAGCTGTTTGTAAAGACAGCTGTTAAGTCATTCTGGACTGCAAGGGATCTGATGCTTTCCTCAGAGGAATCAACTTTCAACCTCAACACACTTGGGAATTTGAATGGGTTCACTGGATCCGCTGTACAAGTATTGTCACACAGGCCTTACAGAATGTTGCCTTTTGTAATTAATATGTGTAAACCATTTGTGCATTGCTAGGTCATATCACAGCAAAATGAAAAATATACTCTGTACTTCCTTGCACAAATGACAAAATTATATTTTTGGGATCAAACAAGAAAATATAGGATTAACCTCAGTTGATGTTTATTAATGCCGGATCAATAGGCACTTAGTGTAATTCTGTTTACGTACATATTTTTGATTTTGTTGTTGTAGGAAGTAAAAGTAATGTATGATTTTAGGATCGTTATATAAAATGAAGTCTGGATAGTGTGCTGAGAACATCTGTTCTGCAGCAACCAGAATTACATTTGAAATTTTACGTTTTGAAAGACTATTATTACAAATAAAATGAAAATCTCCTATTTATGTTTACATGTGAGAATTGAATGATGATATCCAATGGGAATATGTCTCATACAAATACTTCTTTCTCAGTCATGTCAAATTCTACACATTTATGCTTGTCAGTTGAGTTACAGTGAAATGCTCTGGACAATAAAACATCTATTAATTTGCAGTGCATTATTTTCTGGGTATGCTGGCTTAAATAGTACTGATCAACCTTTGTTTAGTTTTGTTAACATTGTCAAGATAGGTAACATTGTATTTGATTAACCTTAATACCTGTTAAAAAGGTCTGGAAGTCCAACTCTCTGCAGTTGTGGTGAAGTCACCTGCTCTAGCAACAAGCTAAAGCTTGTCATTAAGACCATAATGACACACCACAGTTAATGCTTGATGTGTGTAAATGCATCAGGAACGTAAAGCCACTACAGCATGTATGTTTAACACTTTCATCACTGGGACATATACATTGCATATTCAAATTATTTACATTGGCCTATTTCACAGGTATTATATTGAGGAGGGTTTGGGGAGGTATAGAAGTCAATGAATCGTTCCCTCTCCAGCAAAAGCCCCATATTATAGTCTAGTACTAAACTGCAAATTCATGGTTGAAAAGTGTGATTTTGGGAAATAAATGATCTCTTTAAAGCTGCAGAACAAGCTGTAATGCATTTTTTTTTATTACTGGTTTGAAGCAGGGGGTCTCCAGATCTGAACTGTGTTAATTTCAGTTCCGGGGACCCCCTGCTTCCAGAGTTACCTCCATAGGGAGTGCAGGTATCTCTGTACAGTGTAAATGGCCCAGTCACTCTGGCCAATAGGAAGCTGCAATGGATGACGGCTTCCTATTGGCCAGCGTGACGCGAGGCATTTAAAACCGCCATTGTTAGGCACACAATTCCCTGGCTGCACAGATACTGGCACCCCCTAGCGAGGTAAGTGTCTCTGGAAGTAGTGGACCCCCGTATCTGACAATAACACAGTTATGCTTCAGAAACGACCTGCTTAAATCCTGTAATAAAATTAACGTTTTAACACAATGCAGCCTGTTCTGCTATTTCAAGATTCAGCAAAATATTTAACCAGAAAAAAATATTTATTTATTTTGGTGGGGGAGGAGAGATCTGTACAACTGTTACAACTGCATTTTGGATAATGTTGCTCATCTCATCATTTAGCACATTTTGGCCTTTGTTTAGCCATGTCTGTATTCTGTAAATACAGAACATGCACAGGGACAAGAGTAATATGCATTATCCTGCCTGGTTTAATCCTTAAATTATAATTTATTAAAAAGGAAACATTCTCACAACACATGCAACCATGTGTCAAAATGCATCAGCATACATCCATCAGCGCCATTTTAGTATTTCACAACGTAACACATCAGATCATGTGTCCATAGGAATATAATAAAGCTTGTATAGTATATCATATGCCTCCTACACCACACAGGGCCATATATGGTGTTAAACTAGAAGTATACTTAAGCCCCATCCAAATGATTCAATTGAGTGGGCCATAATGTTCCGTATGGTTTACCAGTGCTCAGTAAATATGGCCCATAACGGCAGTTGCATGGGTCATCTGTAGCTTGCATAGTTAGTTCAGAATCAAATAAGTTGATACGTTTGGCTGGATGGTTCAATAATATTGATTTAAATTCTCTAGAAGTTTTGGATCCAAAAATAAATGCCAAACAGCACTTCTGCGTGTTTATTGTATTTTTGTAAAGAGTACATTGTTTTTAATCCCCAAAACTACCACATTGTACACTGGTGAACTGAAAGCTATTCTTCACATATATACAGTCAGTCCTCGGTTATCCGACACAATGCGTTACTCAAAATGGCGTTGGATAGCGAAACGTAAAGCGAAACACGTTTTCCCATTGGAACACTGTTTAAATGAAAGGTTCCGTTCCTGAAGGCATTTTTAATGCAAAAATACACAAAATATTTTAAGCAGACAATAAGATATGCAGCACACACATAAATTATATCGTGCATATACTGTATTATATATATAATATAACATAATATATAACATAAAAATATAATATATAGTATAATATATATATTATATACACATAAACAACTTTGCAAAGCGTTGTAAGAGCATTGGATAAGCCGTTTTGGCGTTGTAAAAATGAACATAGGTATGCATTGCATAGCGTTGGATAAGCCATTCGTTGTAAAATGAGGCGTTGTAAAATGCGGACTGCCTGTAATAGTAAGGAAAAGGGAGAAGTGCACGCTCCATAGTGCAATAAATGTAATCAATGGGTAAGATATGTAAAGGTGTCAATGCCCACTCACAAGAAATCAGACCACAAAGAGCAGTTTAGTACAACAGTGCTGGTTACCACATCAGATGTTAGCTGTGTGAAACTCCAGTCTCGAGCTGCAAGATGTCATCAGAGAAATCCTCTCAAATGTTACTCCCACCGAAGCTCCAGTTCGTGACAGATGCGAAGAGGAAGGAGGGAGAGAGGGTGATGGATGGTAACAGCCCCATACTAGTGCTCTCCCTGCTCAATGTGGAGGAACAATGAGAGTTCAAACCGTTCAAAGACTCCGCGCGCCACGGTGGCATCACTGTGTGACAGATTGTTGGGTCTCAGCATTCCAACATGATGACGTATTAAACAGGATAGCCCTACGCGGTTCATCACTCCTACAAATGTGACTTCATCATGGGTTGTCCTTGAGTGCTATATATGGCACTTATATACCCACTTGTTGCCTGTTAGCAAATTATTTAATTATCTGACTTGATTGTATTACTCAGACTACAAAGGGGAAAAAAACAAATGTCAATATAACAAAATTAAATAAAAAATACATGCATGTACCCATAATTGGCAAACAAGCAATTACATTTATTGAGTAAAATCTAAAAATATGTCTGTATGTTGCAAGAGTCTTAGGTGGGATAAATAAACATGATATAATCCTATATTAATAAATAATGGGTTAAACTTTAGAATGCAATACATATATTTAACTATTAGAAATGTATACAATATAAAAAGTCTAAAAAAAGACTGATCATAGAACCAAGAAACTAAACTATATTCCGAAGCATAACAAATATGTACAGATTTAATTATAAATTGTATAAAAAGGTTCAAAGAGGAGAAATGTATAAATAAAACTCCCACTATACATGATTACTAAATCTCAAAAGTACAATATACATATACCGATGAATACTAGGGAAACAAAGATGGCCATATAGGAGAACCAAAACCAGAAAATTAGACTATAAAAGTATCTTGTATAATCACACAAACAAATACAAATGGCACCCAAGAGGCTAACCCACAATAGTGCTAGTATCGATACATTGATTTAACCCTTCAGGTGCCAGTGTATTAAGTCTAAAAATCCAATAGGTTTCATGCAACACAAGGATCAGAACCTATCTCCCCCTAAGATTGTGGAAGGGATGTACTCGAGTCCTATGAAACTCTTGATTTTAAAGGTTTGCGCATAAGATGTTGATTGAAATTCTCTCTAGTTGTTACCAATGTGTTTGCAGGTAATACATCTACAGTAGTGGGAAAAAGAAAGTACACCCTCTTTGAATTCTATGGTTTTACATATCAGGACATAACAATCATCTATTCCTTAGCAGGTCTAAAAATTAAGTAAATACAACCTCAGATGAACAACACATGACATATTACACTGTCATGATTTACTTAACAAAAATAAAGCCAACATGGAGAAGCTATGTGTGAAACACTAAGTACACCTTATGATTCAATAGCTTGTAGAACCACCTTTAGCAGCAATAACTTGAATTATCGTTTTCTGTATGACTGTTTCAGTCTCTCACATCGTTGTGGAGGTGGAGTCGTTCTTTTCCCTTAGTTTAATAGGAGACAATATGTTTTTGAGTATATAGAGTAGTGGGTGCTCCAATAGTCCCGGAAATATATTCAATAAATCTCCATCAAAATATCATGGAATAATGGCTTTTTTCTTTTTAGGACTGGGTGTACTACTAGGTGAGTAACAATAGTCTTAAGTTTCTTAGGCCTCCTGAAGGTAACAAAAAAATGATGTTCTCACTTCGCCGCACCTCATTGGAGACAATATGTACAACAAAAGTCCAAAGAACTCGCCACAATTTGTAGTAAATCTTGTCATCAATCTTCAATGGTCTTCATTATATCTTACCCATTCCTAGAGCCAAATAAATTCCTTGAAGGCGTCTCCAGCTGCAGGTATGGATCAACACAGCAGAGAAAATGTATCATGCACGTTTGTGTGAAACACATAAGAGGGTTCACACCTCCTTTTTGTAATGTTGGTTTGGCAATACATGTTTCATTTTTATACCCTGTTTCCCTACTTCTCTGGACAGTGGGCTGCTTTGTGCGTTTTTTTGCATTTTCTCTGCCAATATGTTTTTACAGTTTTTCGTTCTTTTGTAAACTACTGATGGAACATTTTTAATATGTTCGGTTGAACCTTTCCGGTAGATCATCTCCCTCCGGATGGTAAGGAGTAGTTTGGGACTTGTCGATATTTAATAGCTTCAGCAACTCCTGGATGAGCTTACATTCAAAGTCCCTCCCTTGTTCCGAGTGCAGGCGACTTGGTAGCCCGTAGTGTACGAAGTACCGTTCCCATAAGATTTTAGCCACCATAATGGCCTTCTGGTATTTGGTGGGCAAGGCTTGGGCGTAGCCATCCATGATCACAAGTACATTCCCAATGCCCCTCGAATCTGGCTCTTTACATAGGAAGTCCATGCATACGAGGTCTAGAGGGCCCGAGCTCTTCAGATGGGCCATTGGAGCAGCTCTGGTAGGCAATGTCTTCCGCTGTATACACCGTGAGCATCAGCGGCAATGGTGTTCTACCAACTCTCTCATCCTAGTCCAGAAGAACCGGTCTCGTAATAGGCCGAAGGTCTTGTCTACTCCGAGATGCCCATGGTCATCGTGAAGCGATCGTTGGACCATATGCTGTAGGTACCTGGGTAGAACTAGCTGCCTTCTATCCGGGTGGTTATGGTATGGAACCACCAGATAGAGTAGACCCATGTCAATCTCGAACTTGTCCCATTCGCGCATTATTACAGCGACCGTGTTGGTGGGAGCATGTTTCACCAATGAGGGCTTGTCTTGCTGAATGGCCTGGTGGATAGCTCCAGCCACAGGATCCCGTATCTGATACAGTACCAGTTCTTTCAAGGTGATGATTTTGTCTGGGGTGATATTCATGCCATCTGGGTGGCAATAGGCGGCAGAGAAGACCTTGGATTGGCATCCCAGGGAGTCAGCAACCCTCAACTCGGAGAACGCCACTTTGTCCTCCAATATGGCAGCAGTTGAGCTCTTTTTGAGGCCTACGAACGCCTTTTCTCAGGCGGACGTCCATTTGTCTTCAAAGGGTAGCCGCGCGGATGTGTACTTCTAGCGAGAGTCCTCGGGGTAGATTTTGAGAAGGTTATTGAGGATATTGTCCTTGCTAGAGTACCCTTCCATGAAGCGGCGATAGTACCTGCAGAATCCTAAGGAGGAGCACAGCTCCATTACGTTTTCTTGTCTCGGCCAGTTCACCACGGCTTTGACATTTGTGGGGTCGGTATCTATTCCATCTGCGGACAATATATGTCACACGTGGGTCACTGATGTGTGACAGAACGGGCATTTGTCCAGGGACAATATCAAGCCTTCTTTGCTCAATCGATCTAGCACTTTCAACAGACGTTCCTCGTGCTCTTCCAGAGTCTTGCCGAAGACGATGATATCGTCCAGGTAGACTAAGCATTTCCGGGGTTCATATCTCCGATGGTCTTTTCCATCAACCGTTGGAATGTTGCCGGGGCACAGCAAATGCCTTGGGGCATGCGGGTGAATTGATTGAACCCGAGGGGGCAGACAAATGCTGTCTTCTCTTGATCTTAGGCGCACATAGATACCTGATAGTACGCAGATCTCAGGTCCAGCACGCTGAACCACTGCCATCCCGACAGTGCGTTGAGGCTCTCTTCGATCCGTGACAAAGTGTACTGATCTGGTATGGTACGGTTGTTCAGGGTCTGATCGTCCACTCACAAGCAGACCAACCCATTATTTTTACGTACCACCACAATCGGGGACACATAGGGGCTACGGGATTCCGTAACAATGCCCGCCATCTCCATTCCTTGTAGGACGTCCTCTACGTCTCTGGGAGCAATGCACCGGGAACGCTCCCGGAATGGCGTGGTGTCATTCAGCCGGATCGTGTGCTGGGCGTTTTGGCTGCAGCCCACATCTATCTCGCTGGTGGAGAACACTTCCCGGCATTCCTCAAACTTGGCGCTTAGCCGTTCCTTCCATTCGGCCGACAGGATCCATTCCCCGAAATCAAACGGCAGCCCGACCAGCTGATCTTGCACAGTGGTGGCGTTCACTTGAGCCATCGTCTCGACAGGAGTAACTGGGCATATTCTGCCCAGTCTTTGACCTTGGTCGAATGGCATGGTGTAAAAGGAGATGTTCTGGATGAACACTTTAATTTTCATCGTAATTGAGGGCTTCCACTCTCGTACCACTAGCACAATTTTGTACCCTCTCTGGATATCTTCTTCGGGCGTACTTTCCAGAGAGAAGTAATTAATGGTCAGCCTCATCACGACCCGGATAGCAGCACACTGCATGCATGCACTTAACTCCCCCTGGTGGAATCTCGGTCAACCCCATGTTATGATTAAATAGGTCACCATATCCTTCCTGGTCTGGGACCCTGCAGCACTCTTCCTTTAGTACTGGATGAATGCGTAGAGAAGACACTGGTAATTCACCAGCTTTTTGTAAATAAGCTTGGATCACCGCCCACACCACATCGGCATTGGTCCCCAAGATCATTGGGGAACTTGGATGTTCGTGGGGCTCTGGGCATATCAGAACCTCCACAACCATGGTGTGAGACTTGCTCAGCTGTGGTATATTTAGCCGTACTTTTATCACACCATCGATGGGGTAATCCTCATTGCTGAGACCCCACAACTTCATCTTTTCTGCCGACTGCAGGGGCAGGTGCTTAAGATGTTGGTCGGTATATGATGGTCCCTTGTGACCCGTTATCCAGCAAAGTCGATGAGTAGATACCTTCCACAAGGATCCTTATAATAGCGCCCGGTCCCACGTGACTGCAGGTGTCAGCTGGGGATGCTTCATCGGGGCTAGGCGCTGGGGCACTCTCCAATGCCATGGAGGGTGTTTCTGTTGGTTGCACCTTGCAGGTCATGACCTTAAGATTGGATTTCTTGGTCTTCGGACAGTCCCGAGAGAAGTGACCCTCCTGTCCACAGTTGTAGCAGACTGTGTTTTGGCTTGCACCAGTCCTGGAGGTAGGAGTCTCTCTCCGGTTCATCTTGGGTTCAGAGGCAGGCGCCCTCCAAGGGGAGTGGTCCTCAGCACTTTCTGCCTCCGCCTTCGGGGCCGATGCCCCTTTTGACTCGTCCTTGCAGTGCTCCTTAGGTTTCTTGGGTGTGTGCAGCCGGGCGTGTGGCTCGTGTACCTTCACTTTGCTCAATAGTCCTGTGAACATAGGCGGACCACGCCGGAGCATGTTGCCTATAGGGTGAGTTGGGCTCAATCCTTGCAGGAACTGCTTTTGTCGAGCTTCATCCACGCCGGAGAACGGGATGAGTTTTTGTGTGAGTAGCTGCCACAACACCAATTGTATGCGGTGAATGAATGCTGACAGCTCCTCACCCTATTCTGGCGAAGGGCATAGTACTTAGCCCAGAGCTCACTCTCGTCATCCTCCAGACCGTAGGCCTTGTGTTGGAAATCTACCAGCACCCGAGCCGTCACATCCATATTTTCCTCCCGGTGCATGCTCACTATTGTGGAGGCGGGGAGTCGCAGGCACTCCATGATCCGCTGCCGCTTCAATACCTTGGTGCAGGACCATTCTTTCAGCACCTTTAGGGTGTGTTCTCGCTAGGCCACAATCCCTTCTCCCACTGGAGTGGGTGTTACCTCGGAGAAAGCCTTGAGCTTCCTATAGTTCTGGGACTGGTAGGACAGTGTTAGAGCTTCTAACAATTGAGGTAGAGTTACTCCCAGGTTGCAGTTTCCTGGAGACAGGTGACTGTAATAGGCTGGTCTCTGACTGGGAGCTTGCACAGTGCTGTTCTCATACTGGCTGGGGGTAGGTGTCTCTGGTATAACATTTGGGGTGAAGGTTATCCTGGGTATGGGTAATTCAGCCTTGGTTGGGGTGCTTGATGCCAGGGCTGTGGCCCTCCATTCCCCGGGGGTGTTTGGGGAGGTGGATGCTTTGGCCTGATAGGGGACCTCTGAGGAGAGTCCCGGGGTGGACGTTACCCTGGGCACTGGTAACTCAGGGTATATGAGGGGGCAGTCTGTGGGTGGGGCCTCTGGTAGATGTAGAGCCTGAGGAGCATCTAACGGGCATATTTCTTGGCGGTCAGTAGTATAGTACTCCAATTTAATGTGGGATCATATTCTCAGCCTCTAACCCATGCGTTGGCTAAACCTGGGAGTCGTCTTATGTGTTCCCGGACCTCCCACTGGGGCGTGAGGGCGGGAACATTTCCCACTGCTACCACGTGGCGGGGAAGCTCTTGTACTTTCAAGGCGCAGATGTGGTCCTCCGGCTTGGACAGAGAAAACATGGTGTGGATTGGTTTTTTCTAATTTAGCTGCTGAGTCGAGCACCCCAGGTCTGAATCTCAGCAGCGCCTCCAAATGTAGCTCCCTTTCCCCCGTGTCTAGGATGACTACGTGCAGTGCTTTACCTGGAGACCTGATCCTCCACTGCAGGGACCCTGGGGTGTACTTAATGTATATGCTAACAGCGCCTCCACCTGAGAAGGATCCTCACACAGTTGGATAGCCCCTCTCAAGACAATATACCCAATAATATACTCCAGAGTATGGTATAACAATATTTAATGGACACGTACTTATAACACAGCGAATGCAATGCAACACACACCATACATATGTGTATTGTATTGTATGTCTTTATATAGCGCCATTAATGTACATAGCGCTTCACAGTAGTAATACATGTGGTAATCAAATAAATAACAGAGCATGGGAATAAGTGCTTTAGACATAAAAGTAACATTAAGGAAGAGGAGTCCCTGCCCCGAGTAGCTTACAGTCTAATTGGTAGGTAGGGAGAACGTACAGAGACAGTATGAGGGAGTTCTGGTAAGTGTGTCTGCAGGGGGCCAAGCTTTATGTATCATGTGTTCAGAATATCCACAGTGCTATTCATATGCTTCTTTAAGCAAGTGTGTCTTAAGGTGGGTCTTGAAGGTGGATAGAGAGGGTGCTAGTCGGGTACTGAGGGGAAGGGCATTCCAGAGATGTGGGGCAGTCAGTGAAAAGGGTTTAAGGCGGGAGAGGGCTTTAGATACAAAGGGGTAGAAAGAAGACATCCTTGAGAAGAACGCAAGAGTCTGGATGGTGCATAATGAGAAATTAGGGCTGAGATGTAAGGAGGGGCAGAAGAGTGTAAAGCTTTAAAAGTGAGGAGAAGAATGGAGTGTGAGATGCGGGATTTGATCGGAAGCCAGGAGAGGGATTTCATGAGAGGAGATGCTGAGACAGATCTATATACATTGGAAGGATGTTGATCCAGGGAGTAATCTGATTGCCAATTCTTGGAGTCAGGAAGGAATTTATTTTTCCCCTTATTAAATATCATTGGATGATGTCACTGGGGTTTTTTGTTTGCTTCCTCTGGATCAATATACTGTAAGTATAGATATAGGATAAAGTATCTGTTGTCTAAATTTAGCATAGGTTGAACTTGATTGACGCATGTCTTTTTTCAATTTAATCTACTATGTAATAGTAAGTGAAAAGGGATAACATTGGTGGCAATGTTTTATTAGTGTGAATCCTTTAAACATTTCTGGAAGACATACACACACGTACTAAATCAAGATGTACCATAAGAAACTTTATGGCTCATTCAAGGTAACATGACACTGGAATATGTCATGTCACAACCCCGCTTAGTATGTAAATATGTCCCATATTTTTTTTTTTAACAAAACGACGCCATTTACCTATCAACGTATACCAATATACATAAATACTTAGGTGTTTTAAAACCAGGTTCATGCATATTTGTCATAATAACCCTTCTTATTATACTTAATCATCTCTAAAATATAATTACGTAGAATGTAGCAAAAATGTAGTCCTCTCTTATATATTGTCTGTTATTAAGGCAGAGAAGACAAATGACCAGGTGAATCATATAGGTGATTACAGACATGCAACAGACACAGTCGCGTAGTTTAGACTACATGTTACTTTTTCATTGTTGTCCTATGTTACTGTATTTCACTTCATAAGCATTTTGCCACCTATCAGAGAGGTGTGCAGAGGTACATATAATGATGACCGATTTAGATGAAATGATATCTTGGCTTTATTGAGCCTGTTCCTTTATCCAGACAAAACATACAAAAACAACAAAATAACAAACCCCTATCCCTTTGTAAGGGCTAGCTTACTTCCCCAGACCCTATCTGAAGGACTGGAGAGATATTCCCATTACCAGCCTATCGCCCCAAAGTCTCAGTAAGTAGCTTAAGCAGGTGGCCCTCCATGTCAGTCTCTGGCATGTTCCTGGGTCCCCTGTGTCCAGGAAATATAGGTGTCTGGGTGATAGATCTCAGCACAGCCTTTGTGCTCGACAATGTCTGTGTGCAGGCTTCTCTGCTCTCCTTCTATCAGCCCAAATGTTAGCTAAGGGATTTCTCTCCTGTGTCTCATATGAGGTTTTTTTTACAGAGCTCTCATTAGTCCAGGTGGAGACTAATTAATTGAGTGACTGCAATTAACTATCTCTCTGCTGGATTCCTAGAGCTCTGAGGCTGCTTTATTTAAACAGGACTAAGTCCCTGTTACACCACCCGTAGCTAAAATAATGTGAGATTACTATGTTGCCTTCTGGTGTACATTTCTAACACATTTGAATATCTGACATACTTGCTGCATTAAATACTTTTACAATATTAGTTTGCATCCATCGTGAACTTCTGATACCAAGCAGGACAGAAAAAAACGGCAACGATGAGTTACATACTGTAGATACATAGATACATTGTTACATAGTAGATGAGGTTGGAATAAGGCATATATCCATCAAGTTCAACCTATGCTAAATTTAGATGACAGATACGTATCCTATATTTGTATTTACGTGTATTGGTCCAGAGGAAGGCAAGCAAAAAATCCCAGTGAAATATCATCCAATGTTATTTTCTTAAGGGGGGAAATAAATTCCTTCCTGACTCTTGGCAATGAAATTTCTCCCTGGCTCAACATCCTTCCTATGTTTACTTATGTGGTATATCCCTGTGTAGTTTTCCTTTCTAGAAAAAAAAATTACAACCTTTTTTTTGAAGAGATCTATTGTATCTGCCATCACAGACTCCATGGGTAATGAATTCCACATTTTCATTGCCCTTACTGTAAAGAACCCTTTCTGGTGAAATCGCCTTTCCTCCAACATTAAGGGATGACCCTGAGTCCTTTGTACTGCCCTTGGGATGAATAGTTATTTTGAAAAATTCTTATATTGCCCCTGAATATATTTATAAATAGTTATTATCCCCTCCTAGATGCCTCTTCTATATGTAAACCAATCTAAATGAGCCAGCCTCTCCTCATAAATCAGATTATCCATCGCCTTTATTAATTTCATGATTTGCTTCTGTATTTTGTTCCCAACACTTCCCAAGTAACACAATGGGGTACAGAATTGTCTCTGTGATGGATGAGAGGCAGTGACCACTTACCTGGATTGATAACTTTAGCTCAAGTTGCAAGGAAAGAAGCTATGAGAAGTGTAGTGAGTGCCGCTGGGTACATTTAAGTTTCAGAGTATTTGATATGTGTGACTTGCAGAGGCTCCCAGGAAGTAAAAGAAGAAGAAAAAAAGCATTGCACAGCTTCAAGGAATCCTGTGAAATTCATCTTGTATTACGTAACAGGAAGACGTTTTACAAAACAGTGAAGACGTGGCACCAAGTCACATACTAAAATATATGAAGGTATACATACACGGATGGGTGCTCAAACTCAATGGTGAACTCCTACAGAAATAAAGCGAAAAGAGTAGCACTCCAAAGTAGGGATCAAGTGGTGAGTGTGTGTATTCAGCCAACGTTTCGGTCCAGCACAGCCAACCTTTCTTAAGGTACCCCTGAGAATATGATGAAAATGTACATTGAAGAGCAAATAAACACTTCAATATATGAACAAGTTAATAAACTAATCAAATTGAAAATGAATATCAAAAATAAGTGCCAGTGTTAAAAAAAACAAACAAAAAAAACAACAACAAATTCATAACTTATGAAGGACTGGTGCTGCTCATTCAAAGATGATTTTCCTGAAATCACTCATGGGGAAATACCAGCAGACGTCAGAGCACACACAGACTCATGAGATGTGATGTGGAATAAATAAAAACAGAAAAGTTATTCTGGGATTATAAATCGGACAGGTGGATATATCTCACTCACAATCTTACAGAGGAAATCAAGTATGTTTAATAATTAGCAGGTCATGGGAAGCATTCTTTCAAATCAGATGTGTCTCCTTGATCCAATGTGGGATACTGTTAAAAAGAACAGAAAAGCCACATTATGTAATGCAATTTCTGATAAACACAAATAAAAATGAGAGACGTAAATGCACAAAACTGGTTTGAAAGCCCATTTGGACCACAAGCAGGGTAAGAAGGGAAAGACATGGCAGCATTCTTCTCACGGTCTCCTGATCCAGGTTCCCTCGGTGTAGCCGATGATGTCACTTCTGGGTTGTTAAGACCCCTGAGAATATGCCAGCATGTCTGGGATAGCACAGGTGTGTGCAGCCCTCCTCATTGGACCAAAATTGGAACACGTGGGCAGAGGCAGAACTAGAGCTGGACAGCTTTCCTGGGCATAGCCTAATAGGGGGCACAGAGATCCAGTTATTGAGAGCAGGGCCGTCGACAAGTAGGAAAGCAGGGAAATCTGTCCCAAACCCAGCAGCGGAGGTCTGCCCCTTGGTTGGGCCCAGGAAGATCCCCTCTTAACCATAGGTAGGGCCCAGGGGGGATAAGACAGTAGAGGGGGGGGGGGGTGAGTGAGAAAGGGGGGAGAAAGAAGGGGCAAAGAGGAAAAAAGGGAGAGAGGGTTCTATAAATTGAGGGAACGCAGATAGAACTTGCCCCAGGCACAAAAAAATCTTCGTACCACCTCTTCTCGTGGGGTAATAAAGGATCAATACGACCAAAGGTAAGATGCAGGCAATGAACAATTTTTCTGCCCACAGGACCTGGAATTATCAGTTTAGTCCATGTTTTATCAATGTTCACATTTTCTGATTCTCGAGAAGAATGTGTAACCAGAGCTGAAGGGGAGTTATAAAATATTGATTTCAGAAACACTGCTGAAACCCTCTCAATACCTTGTGATCATTCTAGGTTATACAACAAATGTCAAAGATACCCAAATGCTACATCCAATGTGACAAAACACATAGTTAAATCTTAAATGTTTGTATTCTCATGAGTAAGGGTCATTTAGTTAAACACTTTGGCCAAAGCATTATAAGCCTGCGGCCACGTCACAGCATGACCACTATGCAGGTCCTAACACTACCTGTAGAAGACTGCTGTAACCCTATCAATACCTGGTGATCTTTCCAGGTTACTTAGAACCTTTTTGATTATTCATGAAAACATTTCTGTTACTATTTGAAGACACCAAGATCAGCAGATACTTGGTCACCCTGGTCTAGGACATTTATTTGCGGCCTGTCCGCCTTGACCAAATGACGGCCAGTGCTTAGCCACTACTTACCCCGCTGGGATACTTCGCTGCCACACACTTCACCGCTAAAGTGACTAACCTTAGCCCTTACCCTAAAACCCCCTAATGATAACCCCCTAATACAAACGCTACTCCCTACCCTAATTACTTTATCCCCATACCCTAATTACTTTAACCCTTACCCTACGAATCGCTACCCTAATCACTAAAACCTCTTAAATTAACCCCCTACCCTAACCGCTCAAACCCCATATTAACCCACTAACCAGTAAAACTTACCTTAGAAGCGGCCAGCGGGGGTGGATTCAGTGGCGGATCACCTGCAGCTAAATGCCGGCAGTCATTTGGTCGTGCCGAAATGGCCATGACCAAATGTCCCATTCGGTGGTCGCCCTGTCAATGGCACCATGCTGCTCGAAAAGACATGAAAGGGCATTGGATGGGATTCCCCTGACGACCAACCTGTACATATAAAAGACACCACCCGTGCGTACAATGTATGAAGGTCAACTTCCCATAAATCACCTATATATTACGACTTCAATTATAAATCAATGTTTTTTAAATGCACCTATACACTTCATAACATGGAAACAATATAAAATGAGTTGCTGTGTAAAGTAAGCAAGACCTAAACTTCCTTGTCAAACAAATACTAATATTGAAATTAATTGTGAATGCTATGGGTTTCTCTTGAAAGTAAATAGAAAGTTACAGTTATAAAACCACTAAGCCCCCTCCCCCCCCCCCCTCCTCTGTTTTTTCACTTAACATAATCAAAACTCATACTATAAATGGATGTATTTATATCATAATGTATCACTGTGTTTACAAATGTTGTTATATTTAGGCAGATTCGCCTAAGGCAAGTTTAGGCAAGTTCAGGGTGCTGAACTTTAACACGCCTTCACTTCTATTCAAATGAAATAAAATATGTCAAAAAGAAAAACTCCAATCACAGGGACTGGAAATAAATCTTCCAACTGTGGGCATGCAACTGGTGATTCCAGATGAATAGTACAAAATATATTTATTACATATCACAAATAGACATCAAGATAAACAGGTAAACAAGCACAATCCAGAGCTAAGTTATTGTGACCAAATATTACAAAATTGTATAACATATGAACCACTGCTAAAGTGATATGTAGAACTCACAATAGTGAAAGGAGGAAACAAAGTTTCCAGCTGGTACTAGTCTAAAGTACCCAGCAACTATCTAACCCCTGCTAATTAAAGACAGTATATGCTAAATAGACCCCAAACACAGCATAACACAGAGCAACAGTAAAAAGGTTAAAATATATATAAAGAACCAATCAAAGCTATAAATAATAACTTTTATTTCATAAAGCACTTGTCACAATGACAGTATAGTGTGCAATATGCAGCATTGTACATATGATTTTTACAGACACAGTTCCTGCCCCAGATAAGCTTATAATCTGTAATAAAGGTAAATCTTTAACCTAAAAAAAATGTATGTATGTATGTATATTTAAAACCCTGAAGAAGGTCCCCCCTGGGACGTCAGGCATATGTGTGCATTTTGGACCCAATAAACCATGTTTGTGATTATCTCTTGTGCTGTGCCGTATCTTGGATCTCTAGGGATACTCGCAGACTGTGTATATATTGTACAGTAAGTATGTGTACAGTATATACCTGGTATGTAAAAATCGAATGTGCATTTCTGTAAGCATGAAAAAGTACAAATGGTGAATCCACCAACAGTGTAAGCACCCTCCTCACCACCAGAAACCAGCTCTGCATGTTAATATCTCCTTAGCAGAGCGACCTCCAAGCAGGCAGGGAGGCGCACTGTGTGACTGTGTTAGGAAGTAATGCACAGATGGCAGAGTGGGGGGGGGGGGGGGGGTTTCTTCTGATATTTTAATTTAAAGAAGCCTGAGAAGTTTGGGGCATTTTCTTTATTCCGGTAGAAACAAGCCGCTTAGCTGTGATTTCTTCCTACTCTTCTGCTATGGTAATTTGAAAAGATATGGTCCAGTGGTGCAAACGGCTTCATGTTACAGCAATCCAAGTAGCATATAGAAATCTACAACACTTTATTTATTGGCTAATACATTTATACCTAATATCTATAAAGACTGAATCGGTCACTTTCAGGTAGACTAGATAAGGGTGGTCATAATCATAACTCTATATACATGTGGATGCTGCTAAATAAAAAAACAAAATCAAATTCCACCTGTGTTTCTAATGCAGAGCCCTGTAATATACATGTATTTTAAAGAGCAACTATTTTGCTTTCCCTTTTCAGAAAATAGTGTCCAATTAACGTGAGTACAACAGCATTGCGTGACTAATTTAATTACAATTTCACTATTAATTTCTCTTTTAGGGCTATAATTATTATTTTCTTTCTAGTGGCAATGACATGATAAATTGTAGCGATGCAAGGTACAGAAACGCTAGTTGCTGCCTCTTCTTTTCTCTCAGGTTGATACTGTCCAATTATCAACAAAATCCTATTTCGCCAAAGATGACAGGGATTCCAGTTCATTTGGTGCAGACTAATTATCTTTATTTGCCCGTTTTTACAGGGGGACATCCATTTAACGTTTAGTCAATTAACCCTCCAGTGCTTTACAACATATAGTTATTTTGTCTAGCTCTTTCTAACCCTCTTAGGGTTACAGATATCAGATGGCATTCGTTCAGGATTAGATGTGGGTGTCCATATACATTACTTACACCACTAAATAGTCAGATGTGTTTCTTTTCAACGTTATATTTGTATTTCTTTTATAAAACAACAGCAGATAACATTAAAGAATGTTGAAACATGCATATAACATTTGGTGGGGGGGGGAAATGAGGGATACAAAAGTGAAAGGGGAGGGGGTTGAGGGCAGGGGGAGGGTTGATGGGGACATGGCACAACAGTTACATGTTTACAATTTATTCGGTTTCAGATTTACCACCACCACTACCCATAGAATTGTATAGACACAATGAGGGCCTGCTTCTCAAGAGCTTGCAATCTAATTTGGACAGTACCCCCCTCTCCCCGGTTTAAACATAAAATCCTCAAATGATCCAACTGATGTGATTACATACAGGGCATTCTTTCTTCAGGGCTTATTTCTTCCAAGAAGTGTCGAATTGGATGTATAAAGTGCACACTTATCAGGAAAATTATCCTGCACACATGGATTACAATGGAGATAATGTTTTGTATAAATGATGATATCTGGTTCCCTGGATCACATAACCTACAGTAGCCCACATTTAGATATACAGCATAATTAATGAATTTCAATCAAACAGGGGACACTGAACCTCTACTACACCAAACAAGGAAGATTATACATACACTAAATAAATGTGTCTGTGTCTCAAGTAGCTACCGCACAAATGTGTTCTAAGTAACAGCCATGAAAAGGCAATGTGTTACTTACCGAGATAAATTACTTGTAGTAACATATCTTAGTACTAACAGCCACAATAATAATTAACTCTCTCTCTCTCTCTCTCTCTCTCTATATATATATATATATATATATATATATATATATATTAGAATGCTGCCATTTGTATAATATATTCATATTAATAGTGTACTGTGGCACACACTCTGAGTAAGCTTTGTTTTCACCTACAAAACGCACTTCTTTAAAGAGATTGTTAAATGTTTTTTATACGAATAGTACCAGTGAACTTTACGCAGAGTTTTATACAGTAAAATGGCTAGCATAACATTAAGTTCTAAATTACCAAATACATTCATTTATAAAAATGCAAGTAAATGAATTTAAGCTAATTACCTATTCAAAATGGTAATTTATAAAGAAATTATTTTAAAATAGTCTATAAACCTGTTCAGATCCGTGTAAATAGAAAGTTAAAATGAGCTTAAATTGGCTTGCATATACTGTCAATTATATACCAGTACTTCTGCTAATGAAATTGCCTAACATTTAGACAACCAAAAAACGAAGATTTGATTAGAAGTGTGTGAAGACAATATTGTAACATGTGTTTTCGTTTGTTAAAGAAATGTAAGTTTCATTGCAGAATGATATATGACAGCATATCTGGGGTGTCTGTGTACAGGACTGTGTGTGTTCAGCATTATCTGAGTCCTTATGTTACACAATCGCAAGGTACCAAAAACATTTAATTCAAGAAACGTTTATCTGTAAATACTTTTTATTTTTATTAATTAAAGAAATAAAACCAGGTGTCGTCCCCCCGTCCCCCCATATCCTCCAACACATCAAACACCTTTCAGGTGTATTGTACTTGAGTTCTTTTTTTACGCACCAGGTTAATGTAAGTACTATATTTTAATGCACAAGTAATACAATTATTTAGCTAATTATTAATTATTATATGCAAACACTATGATTCGACTAGTATTTTTGATTAACCTACTGAATATTGTGCAATTTATTTGAAACGATGAAATAAATGAATGTTTGTTTTTGGTAATACAGTAGCTGTAGATTTGTTGAAGCTGGTTCTGTGTAACACGATGGGCGGCACACTTTGTGTAGTGGGTATATTTAGAGACTCTAAAGTGCAATTATCCATTGCATTTCCAATAAAATACACACACAGTTTTTTGTTTCAATGCAAGTAACAGTTTGTATAATTATAGCAAAGATCATACTTCAGGTTTAAATCTGTATACGTTTTATTAGATGTCTTCATGTTATACTAATAGGGAATAACAACATGTAACGTTATCAATATTTAGTAAATTATACCATAACATGGGTTACATAGACTCTTTGACAATATTATCGCACTTCTTTATTATGATGCTTTGGGAATAGTGGAACATAAACACACTGCATAGAAAGTGTCCCCTAAAATAATCCTACCCATGTAAGTCGTACTAAACATGGATGTTTTTATTATTTATAAACTTCTAGGTCATATATATATATATATTTGCATTATTGCATGTCGTGCAAAATAAAAAACAAAATACGAAATAGGTGCTACCAGTTTAAACACAACAACAAATATTTGAACGTATACAGAAATATGTATAAAAATGATAGCTAAACAAAAGGTAATACTCTGTGTAATTATTTCTGTGGGGGGTTGTCCTTCCAGTTCACCTATCTACATATTAAAGTCCTACAATAAAAATAGAAATAAACAACAGCAGGACTATGTGTAAACTTGGATGTTCCTGACAAAGTGCTACAAGATGAATTCTTGTTCTTTGTTATTTTTTTTATCTGATCATCCTGAATACAAACTTACCCATCCTAGAGGACTCAATCTTAACGGACTCCCAATCCTATCTCAGTGATGGCTTCCTAAATTGGATTTATACAAATGGTTTGCTATTAATTACATCTAGTACTGCGAGACCCACCACATCCCGAATCAATGATTTAAATGCCCAGTCTAAGCAGATTGTTCATTTCTTTTAACACCCAACAGCCAATACTGAGCTCCCTGTATACAGTAATAGCCTTCATCCAGTTGTTGCCCAGATGTCTGTAGACGCTCCCACTCATTGCATGCTGCTGCTTGTCTAAATCTTCAACAGAAATCAGGTGTCTGCGCCTTTAACCATTAACTGGAGCCCTGCAAAGTATATCAGGACTAACTCGGTTCATTGCTTAACAATTAATCTTTTACTATAAGAAACATGACACGTGTACATATTTTATTTCAAATGTAGGGTATGGCTATTGTAAACCTTAACTCGCACACACGGTGTATATATTGCTGTATGTTTAAAATGACTAATTGATCTGTTTATAAAAGGTAACCACAAAAATGCTTATGGTTACAACCATCAATTACATTGATATTCTTTTATTCGT